>NC_055964.1:18398772-18483772 GCF_018492685.1 Alosa sapidissima
CGCCTTGATGAGATTGGTTACTCAGGGGCAAGACTATCAGGGTAACGTCAGGGGCTAAACTAAACTAGTTCTGACCTCCAGGCTTGCTGCTAAGTGCTTTAATTGAAGATATATTTCAGGCTTGATGGAAGTGTTTCAATGTTATTAAAATTCCTTACAGCAGAAATTACACCGAATGGTGCTCCTATCAACAGTTCCATTATGGGCCTTTTTCACAGTTACTGAGAAAAGCAACATTTATTATTTGCTTCTATCATGTTTAAAAAGCTACTGTGGACATTTGCATTTACGTTGAAATTGTGCTATGCACAGTGACATAAGAGGTGAATAGGGCACCAGAGATTGTGACTAATCTAATTGTTAAAGTATATTTTGGGGCTTTTGCCATCATTTCGATAAGACAGTGAAGAGTAGGAGAGAGGGAGACGTGCTATGTTTTATATTGTACAGAAAACACATTATTTTGACAAAAATAACAATACAATACAATACACTACAATAACACCCTAGTTTTAACATTAATAATAGACAGTAAGTTACAGATTGTTGATTGTTGTAATAACATTGTAATAACACTTTACGATGACCATCATCCTCCTCCACTAGGGCAGCGAGCTTAATGACCCCAAAAAGCAGCGGTGGATTTATGGAGCCTGGCATGGCCAGGTCTTATCAAGTGAATGTGTTGCTCCTCCGCAGGGATATGTGCAGAATGTGCATCTCCCTCCATTCATCCGTCTTAGCATTGGCCCCGTGCCAGGTGATTCCCTCACCACCCCGATCCTAGCCAGAGCCTCGCTCCTATGCTGGCCTACACTGGTACGGGAGTTTACTGGCTTAAGGATCACATGACCTTGAGAGACGTGTTGCACACTCCTCTCTTATCTCAATGGAGTCGGCGTGTGTTTTCCCGATGTGGTGGTTTCCCCCGCTGTTCGGTTGCATGTACAGATAAACACAGTGGTTGTTGATGGTGATGCGCGGTCGGGTGTGGTTTAAGGTATTGAGGTGAAAATGGTGATGAATAGTTGTGTCATTGCATTCCCGGAAGGTTTTCTAGTAAATCTTCCAGATTTCAGTGTTCTACAACACCAAACTTGTGTCTCAAAAGTGCTAACATCATGTCTTATCCCAACTGTAAGAGAAAAAGCTGAACCCTAGAAGCCTATTACACGTCAGTTATTTACAGCAAAATGCACTGGTGTTTAGAATTTCACTTTTCAGCACCCAGTACAAAAGACTTGTAGGAAACCAATAGGTTTATCACCTACTGCATGACATTACAGTAGTTTGTCTGTATGTAAACTCATGGTAAGAAAACAGTTTGCAGCTTGAGTTGTCATTTTTTTTTTGTCATTGTCAAAGAAGCCATTAAAAGTTTAGGAACCACTGTCACTGCATGTATAGAATGTGAAAAACACCAATGCCCTATGTTCAGATAACTAAAATTAGCAGGCTTAGCAGCTAGCGCCATCTCCGCTTCAGATCGTGCTCTCAAAATGCGCTGTCACGGAAGTAATGGTGCATTCAATACAACTTAATAGCACTCGAATTTCACACAAAGCCCCTTTAAGGAAATATAAACACCTGTCTGAAATATCAGACAGCACCCTTAATTTGGGTATGCAGTTACCTCAGTCTCCACTAACAGTGCTCTGAATTCTTGTGATTGCCCCTGATGACCAGTGCTAGGTGGCAACATACTCTGTCGGTCTTGTGTGCTGTGGCCGGGGGTGGGGATGGATGTCAGTATCCACAGAGGTAAGCCACCTGACCCTAAATATTCCACATGGCAAGTGATGCCTACCCCACTGGCAGAGTGACAGTGCAAAACATGGCTGTGCCGCCTGACACCACAGGGGGCCTATAAAAAGACTGTGGAGCTAAGGAAGGATTAAGGGTCTGCACACACTCTCATTTTCTCCCTCTGCTTAAATTCTCTAGCCTGGAAGCCAGCCCGAATTTAACACCGCCCACAAAATTTGAGGTCGGGAAATTCGGTCTGGACTTCTATGCTCTAAAAAACTTTTCAAAATTTCAAGAGAACTAGAACTAGCTAGACGTTTAGATGTCGCAATCATGTCGGTTGTACAAGATATTGACAGCACAATAACAATACCCCAATGGTGCAGTATCAGACTCAAATTCTGAATACAGTATAGCTACGTCAGGCTAAAAAATCTCTGCTGTCTTTTGGAAAAATCTGCCATGTGGTTTTCTAACTCTGATTCTAACTTGTTTTTTTTCTCCCTCTCACACTTTTGCTAAAACAGCTATTAGATGACACATCAAATGAATGAAAAATTGTGTGGAAAGAAAGTATAATATATTCAGAATTGCGTACAATAACGTCAAATTGCGTGAAAAGAAAGTATAATAAATTCAGAGGGTCTGATTTCTATATGTCATCAAGCCATTAAAGATGCCATCTTAGATTCAGTTTCAGTTTTTGCAAAAGGTTGTTGATATTTGAGTCAATCAGCCAATCAAAGTAGACTCATCCCTTATGTGCTCCTGAAGCACCATGTTGATTGGCTAAGGGTTGTTTATGGCTGAGCCAAGATATATGATTTCCATTTAGAGGGTCAGGACTGGATACAAACACTGAATTTTGTCTTAGCAAAAACACACAGAAAGGACAGCTACAGGACTGTGAAGAACAATCTTCTGAAATTGCCAAATTGCAGACTGCACATTTATGCTTGGCCCTATCAAAAAAATCTATATGTCTCCGCTAGTGGAATACATGAGGATTTGAAAGTAACTTTCCTCTAAAGGATCACTTCTGAATGGCCTATAAACAACTGTGAAGTAAGAAATATCATGGGAGCGCTTACAATTTCAGTCTTACCAATGTGTTACATAAGAAACACGTTAAATGTGGCTGCTGGAAAGGGTTAAGGTTCAACAGCATCTTAGACATTTATAAAATGCCTAATATAAATCTCATCTGGAAGTTCAATTGTTACTGAAATTGCACCGCAGGATGACCCATGGCCCCTCAGGCCCTAAACCACTAAGATGCCTGACAGACACATTTGTAATAGACACCACAGAGTGACATGTTGGCAGCATCCACTACAATTTAACAGCGGTGAGCAGCGCTAAATGAGAATGAAATCAAATGGGGTGTTTTCAGTGTTTGGATGTCTTAATCCATGTTAAGTCCTTTAAAAGGTTTGACCTGAGGTTGACTGGGGTCACCTGATTTTGCCTGGGGTGATTCAGCCTCATCATGTGGCGAGAAGTCTGGATGGTGCCCAGAAGAGGGATCCTGCGGAAATGGAAGGAATGAGGCCTTCTGGGATCAAAATGAATGGCTCTGTCACCTGGGTCATTTGGCAACAAAGCTAGCAACTGGTGGCTGAAAACAAATTATGTCTAGGCAACAATAATGTACTCTTTGAAATAACCTAATTGTTTTGGACAGTCGGTTTATCTTATGTAGGTTTATATTGACATTTTTTTCTATGTAAATCCATAGATGGCACCACTGGTTAGATTATGAGGGCTATGAAAGTGGCCTATAAAAGGGTAGTGATGCTTGCTTGTAGAGAGGCACATCTTTTGGCTCGACGACCTCACTGTACTCAGATCCCCAGTGGGACAAACTGGCATCAACATGCCCTGGCACACTGCATGGTATACGGTAGCACATTTGATGCGCCCATAATCTAACAGTGTTAGCAGTAATCCTGCTCCGCAGTATCCAGTAAAATGTCAAAGTGACCCCACCGTATCTGATGTCCAATGACTCCCAGTGTCATGAGAAGCTCACAAGAAGGTTGATTGGGGGACTTCCTCATCAATAACTGAGGAATGGAGGTCCTTATGTAATCACTCACTTGACTGTTGTGCCTTCAAGAGCTAAAGATATGTGTTGAGCCCCTTTTGTGCGGCTGTGCAGAGTGACCTGAACGTGTGTGTGTGTGTGTGTGTGTGTGTGTGTGTGTGTGTGTGTGTGTGTGTGTGTGTGTGTGTGTGTGTGTGTGTGTGTGTGTGCCTTATTATAGAAAGCCAAATCCCCTAGTGCTGTGGACTCAGGCAACAGCAGCAGACAGAGAGATATTTCACGGGGATTAGAATGACACCTCTCTGCTCATTCTGTCCGTCCACACCACAGGCGTTTCACTGGCCCTGCTGTCGCAGCGCAGGACACAAGATGGAGAGACTGAAAACTGAGAGGCCTGCTGAGGTTGCTTGCTTGTCTGTTTTTCATTATGGCTCATTGGCTCTTTTGTTCTTTTGTTCTTTCTCTCTCTCTCTCTCTCTCTCTCTGCTTATTTCTCCTTGATTTGCAGCCTGGGAACAGGTTTCCCCTGTTATGTGCATTATCTGATAACTGGGTCTGTGAGTGTACTGAGACTGAGCAGATAAGGCGCCTGTGTTGCACCAGGCAATGGGTCAGTGAGAGCAGCATCAGATCAAGCTCAAGTTGAAGGTCAGGTACTTTCTTGTCAGATGCACACAGGTTGCGTAGAACCATGAAATGTTAAGTTGGAGCTTTGTTCCATTCCATTAAGTTGGTAAGAAAGATATTAGGAATGTTACAAACATTTATAAACAAAAGATTTAATGTATTAGGTGGAACAAATCATCCACATGTAAAAGACATACAAGAACTGTATAAAACTGGCATGCATGTAATAATGTGGTAATTCAAGTCAGTTAGTATGCACAATAAAAAGCATGTGCGATAGCAGGCGGTATCAACCTCTGGGGGTGGGGGTCATAAAATGACCTAGGTCAGATTGTTGTTCATCGTAGAAGTACAATAGTAGCTCCAAGTCAAGAGTTAAGTCAAAACAGTGAAATAGATTCAGATATTGTGCTTCTGGAAAAGTCTGTGGGGTGAGTGGGTCCATGTTGGCCCTTCTCTGACAGAACAAGGGATGAGCCTCATTAGGTAGAGGGGGGAAGGGGAGCATGAAGCCAGGTGTCGGTTGCTCTGAGGTGGGGTCCAATGTGGTGCGGTACAGTGTGGTGGGGTTGCTGTTTTTGGCAGCTGCACGTTGCGACAGTTCCACAGGGGAGTGGCAGGAGTTCCCGGGGACACACGTCGCTCTACCATGAGCCGCACTGCTCCGACATGTCAGGAGTTGGTTGTCAAGGCCCGGATAGGTCACGGAATAGCAGCGCAAACTCTCCCCAAACCACATCAAACACTCCTCATGCCTATACACCTCCCTTCCCCACACACACACCCCCCTGCTCCCCCATCCCCTGCTCCCCTGCCCCGCCCCACCCTTCGGCTGGCCCCTCCATGCTCCCAACCAAAGGTTAATTACCCCGGGAGCACTTCAAAGCCCCCCTAGCCAGCTGCGAGGGATTCCAGTGATCTCGTTTTCAATTCCACATCCAGCCAGAGGTACAGCGAGGAATAATAAACAGACAAGCACGTGGACCATTCAGAATGGATTGGACGCCAGCTTGGTCGGCAGGTACGCTTCGGAGTGATTGACACTTCCTTCCTGTAATTAGAGAGCCCCTCCTGATCCCTAAAGTGGTGTGGGAACGGCGTGAGCGTTCACGCCGTTCCACTAAAAACATCCTACCTCTCCCAACCGCACTGCACTTCAGGTGCACTTAACAAAGGGCCTGTTGCAGGATTCCCAGCCGCGGGCTGCAATTACAGTATAACGTTTTTGTGTTTTTCTCTCGTCAGTTTTGTAATGTGTTGAGATTGAGAAAGTGGCGTTGGCCGCTGGACAGGAAATGAAATGTTATCGCGTCGGGAGCAGGACAGCGCAGGAGCAGAGGTCTGCTTTAAGACTGGACATGAGACGGGAGGTTAGAGTGGAGACGACTTATGAAGATGGATGAGGACGTAAACAGAGTGGAAAGTACAGATGGGACATGACCTGAAGAGGAGAGGAGAGACACAAGAGCAGAGGGCAGAGAGAGAGGGAGAGAGATAGAGAGAGAGAGAGAGAGAGTATTAATGCCACGACCTGAAGAGGAGATGAGAGACACGAGAGCAGAGGGCAGAGAGAGAGGGAGAGAGATAGAGAGAGAGAGAGAGAGAGAGAGAGAGATAGAGAGAGAGAGAGAGAGAGAGAGAGAGAGTATTAATGCCACGACCTGAAGAGGAGAGGAGAGACACAAGAGCAGAGGGCAGAGAGAGAGAGAGAGGGAGAGAGATAGAGAGAGAGAGATAGAGAGAGAGAGATAGAGAGAGAGAGAGAGAGAGATAGAGAGAGAGAGAGAGAGAGAGAGAGAGTATTAATGCCACGACCTGAAGAGGAGATGAGAGACACGAGAGCAGAGGGCAGAGAGAGATAGAGAGAGAGAGAGAGAGAGAGAGAGAGAGAGAGAGAGAGAGAGAGAGAGAGAGAGAGTATTAATGCCACGACCTGAAGAGGAGATGAGAGACACGAGAGCAGAGGGCAGAGAGAGATAGAGAGAGAGAGAGAGAGAGAGAGAGAGAGAGAGAGAGAGAGAGAGAGAGAGAGAGAGAGTATTAATGCCACGACCTGAAGAGGAGATGAGAGACACAAGAGGATAGGGCAAAAGATCAGATTGAAGGAATGCTACAGATGGAACAGGAGGATAGAGAGAGGGGGGGGGGCAGGAGGGAAAGAAAAAAGAAAAAGAAAAGGAAAGAAAAAACCTGAGATGGGAATAATCAGTGAAATCTCCTGCTTTAGGTGCACAAGTAGAACCAAATACATGGTACTGTATTTCCTGCCTTCTGACGCCTGGTTAAGGGGAGATCAGAGGCAAAGAATACAGAAGGGGAGAGTAAATGACAAGAAGAGAAGAGACGGCAAGAGAAGAGAAAGGGGGAAGAGAGGGAAGTAGACTACAAGAGAAGGGAGTTGAGGGGAGAAAAGGAGTAGTGAGGAGGTGCTGTGTATGTGTGTGAGAGAGAGAGAGAGACAGGGGAGGTGCAGTGTGTATGTGTGTGTGTTTGTGTGAGAGAGAGAGATAGGGTAGGTGCTGTGTGTTTGTGTGTAAGAGAGAGAGACAAACAGGGTAGATGCTGTGTGTTTGTGTGTAAGTAAGAGAGAGAGAGAGAGAGAGAGAGAGAGAGAGGGGGGAGGTGCTGTGTGTTTTGTGTGTAAGAGGGAGAGAGACAGTAGGTGCTGTGTGTTTGTGTGTAAGAGAGAGAGACAGACAGGGAAGGTGCTGTGTGTTTGTGTGTAAGAGAGAGAGAGACAGACAGGGAAGGTGCTGTGTGTTTGTGTGTAAGAGAGAGAGACAGACAGGGTAGGTTGTGTGTATTTCAAGCCCTGGGCTCCTGCTGCCTTGGCAGATCTCATTAGTGTTATGAATAGTGAGCTATTTGTGTTTTTGTAACTGAAGCCTCGCCTTTTTACAACTCCCATGTGTGTGTGTGTGTGTGTGTGTGTGCTAGAGAGAGAGTCAGCATGGTAAACAGTCATAAAGAGACCAAGCATTGGTTGCTATCTCTCTTTCACTACCCCCCCCCCACACACACTGCACTTGTTGATCATGATAGGATAGTGGGTAGTGGCAGCACAGAGTTACAGAGTTATTCACACGTTGCATCTGCTTACACTAACAACACACTTGAGCCTTTCAGAGCATGTAAATGCTCTATGTGTGTATGTGCAGCAATATGTGGATCACTGAACATTTGTATATAAAGTATGTATGTGTTTGTATTTCCATGGGTAATGCGCAATGTGTGTGTGTGTGTGTGTGTGTGTGTCCTCTTACAGTATTTCTCCTACAAGTGGTTATGTCTGTAACATATCGAGTTGCATATGGCTTGTAGATCATGTGGCGCCGTGGCTTAGTTGGTTAAAGCGCCTGTCTAGTAAACAGGAGATCCTGGGTTCGAATCCCAGCGGTGCCTGCCAGGATAATAACTTATTGTGTCCTACCTAAAATCCTCTTGCAGTGGGCAATATTGTTGCTGTGGACTGGCCAGGACTGGAGTTTCCCGTACGACTACAGAGACTAGCGGATTTAGCAGAGGTGTGTCTCTTGTATCATTATCTGCAGGTGTGTGAATTCACCTGCATGCACGTCTCTGCAAGGGGTTAGTCTTGTGGGTGTGCTTTCTTAAGGCAATTATAAATAGGGTTGTATGGTGGTTAGCAGTGTTGTCAACCAGCAACCTGAATGCATTTATAATCATTCATCTGAACACAACTAACTGGCATAGGACGTGATGAACCCTGGAGCTATGATTCAACCACTGGTCAAGAGCTGAAGTTTGAACTACTTATTTACAATAGTGTTTGTGAACGTTTGTTGGAACTATGGTTTTGGGAAACCGTGTTGCTTAGTTTCAGTTCATACAGTTGCTTTACTCATATGCATCTGAATGATGGTTTATGTGTTTTTGTGTCATGTTTTTTTATATGCTGTGTAGGTGTGTGTGTGTGTGTGGAGGTCTCTCTTTCCCTCTCTCTCTCTCTGCTCTACCTCTCCGTGTGTGTGTGTATGTGTGTGTGTGTGTGTGCGAATGTACTGTATATGCGTGTGTGCATGCGTGTGTGTGTGTGTGTGTGTGTGTGTACAGCAGGAGATGTTCGGTGTGTGTTTGTATGTATGTATGTATGTATGTCTCTCTCTCTCTCTCTCTCTCTCTCTTTCTCTGCTCTGTCTCTCCCTGTGTCTGTGTGTGTGTGATGTGTGTGTAAACTGGGAAAGGGTTGGTTTTATTAAAGCCCTTTTTTCCCTGAGTGTGGGTCTGACTCCAAACTCAAAGCCTCCTCTTTTTCTCTGAAGCCAAGAAAGCCCAACCTCAGCTTTTAAGACTTCCTGCTTGTTGTTTTATGTGTCTGTGTTAAACTCTGCCACATGCTGTCCGCTTAGCCAGCTGGCCAGCCAGGAGGAAATGGGAGGCTTTCGCAAAGCTCAGCCTCGTTAGATTAATTAATTAAACACTTAACAAGTTTAATTGGATGGATACATGTATTGAATATATTATTGTGGATGTCTCACTGAGAGCGCCAGGGCTGAATGTGTCACAGAGTGTCTGTGACCAAGAGTGAATCTAAATCGTGACGTTCTCACGTTGTGCTGCTTTAGAACAGAGACCTCTATTTATCCACAAGCAATAAAGAAATAAAAGGCCTTCCGCAGGTGTTTAAAAAAGCTTATGGTTCTACGAAGAACACAGGGAGCCCTTTAATGACTGAAAGAACTGTGTTTTGAGTGTAGGTGGTTTCTCACTGATGGAAATTACTACAAGGCTTACAGTTCTGGATCCCTTCATCAGAGGGTGTCTGATGAAAGCCTCATGAAAGTATTATAGGGTTACATAATGGATTGCAAGCAGTTTGCCCCCAGCAGTTTGCTGTATGGCTGTTTTAGTGTGAATGCATCATACTCCATTTGACTGGGGAAAGTATCAAGTGAAGTTCTCCCATAAAAGTGAACATCTGTTAAGTCACGATAGAGGTGTCTGATGCAGATGCTTTGCACAACAGTGTGAAGAGTGTGTATTTTGCGTCAGAGCATGTGTGACTAAGAGTTCAATGCTTGGGTAGGTGACAGGTCCCTCCTTTGGCATTGACTCACTGTCTGGTCCCCACCTACAAAAGCACATTCCCATCCCACACAGGTGTTTATGTGTGTGTGTGTGTGTGTGTGTGTGTGTGTGTGTGTGTGTGTGTGTGTGCACCACACCCTATAAAACCATTAACACAACCTGACATTGCCAACACACACAAACACCCACCCACACACACACACACACACACATCACACACACACACACACACACACACACACAAACACACAGACACACAGTACAGTCAAACACACAGTCAAATCATAATCTGTTACACAATGTCCTACACAAAAAGCGCAAAAACATACACTTACATATACACAAACACACACAACCAACACACACTGCCTGTGATAACATGCCCTGGTACCTGGCGCAGGTAAGAAGAGAAGAAAAAAGGGAAATAAATAAACAGCACTGCTAACACTGCTAGGCCCAACCTCATCTGCAAACAACGCACCTATTCACTCGCCCCCCCATTCACTGCTTCTGATTGACAATCAGACAATCAGAGGAGGCGCCTCTATTCACCTGCCCTGCATTGTCACCTGAGCCCAGGGTAGCTTTAACAATCCATGACAGATGCAGCAATTAATAATCTTTTTAGTCTGCAAGATCCCTCCAGGACAGCTGTATTCTTTGCCCTCTCAGTGAACCGTGTGAAAAAAGTCAAAAGCAAAACGGTTAATTCAATAACAGTAAAAAAAAAATAAAAATAAATAAAACCCACCGCAGCTATCAGAGCAGACAATAGTGGACTGGTCACTGTGTGGTTAAGCGTGTTACGTAAGGTATTCGCTCGCGGGTTCAAATGCTAATCGTCCCTTGCAAACACACATTGTGGCTGCTGAGCTGTAAACTCCAGATGACTTCCACGGGGTGACCTTCTCAACAGACCCAGCCTGAGTCCGGTCCCCATATCCTGCAGCAGCTGCTGCCAAAGACAGAGCCGAGGAAAAGACACCGTGGACAAACACCACAAGTACGAGGAGAGGGAGAGGAAAGTATGTGTAGGGAAAACCCAGTCCTCCGTTTCCCAGTGCTGAGATCTAGAGATCTATATCTATGGAGAGAGAAACCTAAATCATGCGGAGGTCTCGGTTAGCGTGCAGCTGTTTAATTCCTATTGGGGGCTCTCATGCAGGAGACCAAATCACATTTAGTCTTCAGCACTGTGCACTGCACATGTTTATTCACCTTTGAGCTAAATGGAGTGAACAGATTGAGGCCTTTCGGGATTTGAACCTGTAAGTTGGACGCTGGTAGCCTCTCTTGCTCTGCAAGTTGTGTTACTTCATAAAACTCACTCACGCTGTCTGCTTGGACCGAGAACATGACTGACAGAGACTGCACCCAGAGACGTGCCAGAGACCTGTCCAGGGATGCGGCGGGGCCCGCAGTGTGGGTCCAGGCAGGGGTGGGACTAATTCCGCTCGGGTCACTTCCCCCTGGTGGGAGCGGAGGACTGGGCCGAGACTGAGGCTCGTCCTGCTGTTCCCCCTTGGAGCTGCGTCTTCCCTGAAGGCAGGTTTACTTAGGCCCCCATCCCACATTCTGCCCCCAAGCAGCCAGCCCAGCCGGCCAGAGCTGCCGGCTCTGATATATTACAGACACACTCACTCACACACACACTCACACACAGACACACTCACACACACACACACACACACACACACACAGACACACAGACACACACACACTCACTTACTCACACACACACACACACACACACAAACACTCACAAACACACACACACACACACACACACACACACACACACACACACAGACACACACACTCACACAGACACAGTCACTCTCTCTCACACACACACACACACACACACACACACACACCTACAGTAATACACACACACTCACTCACTCACACATACACATACACACTCACCCACACACACACACAGGCACACAGGCACACACTCACACACACAGACACACACACTTACACACACACAGTCACTCACACACACACTCTCTCTCTCTCTCTCTCTCTCTCTCTCACACACACACACACAAACACACACACACACACACACACACACACACACACACACACACACACACACACACCTCTTGGAGAGATGGAGAAAGTGGGAGTGAATGAGAGAGAAGAGGAAAGGAGAGAGGGAGAAAGTGAGAGAGAATGAGAGAGAAGAGGAAAGGAGAGAGGGAGAAAGTGGGAGAGAATGAGAGAGAAGAAGAAAGGAGAGAGGGAGAAAGTGGGAGAGAATGAGAGGGAGAAAGCGAAGTGGAGGATGAGGGAAACAGAAACATGAAGGGAGAGAAAGGATGAATAAGATGGAAGAGACACAGAGAGGGAGAGAGAAGGAGAGGGGAAAAAGAGAGAGAATTTATGAGTGGTCATGACTGGCCGTGGCTCTGTATTTGTGGACATACTGTACGTCCATTCCAGAGGAAATGTTGGCTTTATTTGAACTGCACGCAGAATACTGAAACCCTGGCCTTGTACTTAACTCTCCATTTCTTTCTCCCTCCTTCTTACTTTCTTTCTCTCTCTCTTTCTCTCTCTCTCTTTCTCTCTCTCACTGAAACTCAGGACAAATTCAAGAGTTCAAGAGTTTTGATGTGTGTTCTCTCCTCTCTCTCTCTCTCGCTCTCTCTCTCTCTCTCTCTCTCTCTCTCTCGCACCTCATCTCCATGACAACTTTCACCTACTCTGTTCCTGCTCTGCTTCTTCTTCCCTCTTCTCTCTCTCGGCCCATCTGGACGTCTGCACCATTTCCTTAAATGGAGGCAATTCAAAACATGTCTGAAAGACGAGGGGGGAAAAACAATTCTTACTTTCTTCTAAATCCTCTTTTCTTAACTCTCTCTCTCTCCATCTCCCTCCATTTTTCTCTCTCTCTCTCTCTCTCTCATCCTGTTGGGGTGCTCAGCCACCACCATTATCTATTATCACATTGTCAGTGGAGTGTCTATAAATCAAATGGGCCATCTCACAGCCCTGAGGAAGAGAACTTGCTGTTTTGGCAGAGAGGAGAGTAATGGCTTTAAATATATCCATCCGCAGCGTCGCCACTAAATCTTCATCATCTTTATGGGCTTGCTGCGATGAGAGATTACCAGGGGAAGAATGTGCCCTTCCAGAAACTCTCCCCTTCTCACTTTTACTCTCTCTCTCCTTCCTCCCTCTATCTCTCTCACCATCTTCCACCATCATGCTAACTTGCACGTTTGGGTTGCACTTTCTTTCTTTCTTTCTTTTTCCGTACTGTGGCACTATCACAATGAACTATGTTTGGATTTCTGTGGTGCTCATCTCTCCAATCCCTAACCCCCTATCTCTCACTCTCACACACATTTTAAAAACACCATGTCAGTGGAACAGCTACTGTGATCCTAAACCCAAATAGGCCTGGATATTAATATCATCCATATTTTTACCAGCTGGACTAAATGCTTGTTGATGTTGTGTCGAGTTGCTGTTGATGTTAACTCGGGTTCAGTCTCAGTGTCTGGCTAAACTTTGACTGGAAAGCATTTATGCTTATTTTCATTTCCGACCCCATTTTACAATATGGAGCAATTACAGTCCGACATGCTTCGCCCTGTCCAAGCATGTGGGGGTAACACTCCATCTGTAGTAATATGAGCCTGCTGATCAGAGCACTGCTGCGGTGAGATACTCACACGCACACACACGCACACACACACACACACACACATTCTCGCTAATACTGTATATGATATACAGGGTATACTGTATGAGGTGTATGGATAGAGGTAGGCTATATGGATGCGGTTAAAGAAGGCAAATGCAAAGTGATAAACAGTACACAGGAAATTAATCTATATCTGGCACTGATATGTTCTCCTATACAGTTTGTCATTATTCCACATTATTCCACAATATCTTTATAAAGCCTGAGATATACTTGCTTTTACAGTTACAACGCATATGCATATATGGCTGCCAAGTGTATCCTGCAAGCACATCCTGAAAAATGAATATGATGCGAGATGAACGTTAGGTGCAGTACGGGACTCTCCAGAGCAGCTTTATTTACCACTCTGTGAATTCTGTGGTCTGACCTCACGTGGAGACTGCCAGTAACACGCATAGGGCCAGCACAGTAACCAAGCAAACACAGTCAGATGCGTCCGCACACGTGCGCGAACGTTTGGTCAAAAAGCAAGTGCACATCCCAGGCCTAAGACACCAATCCTCCAACCCCACCCTACTCACTTATTCATTCTCAAGCACAGAAATGAGCACCGGGATGGCCATATGGAGAGGCCATTTAGTCAGAGTCTTCTGCCCTGTTTATGTGCCAGCAACATGGAGGCCTCTCCTCTACTCTCACTGGGCCGCTGGCTTCAGCGTGCAGCGTGGGGTGCAGTCATTAAAAGGCACGAGAGGCAAACAGGCCTATAAAACACACTTCCTTCCCTCTCTACAAAGAAGGCTGAACACACACACACACACACACACACACACACACACACACACACACACACACACGCACAAACACACACACACATACTCACACATACTGACAGACACACAAACACACACACACAGACACACACACACTGACAGACACACACTCACACACACTGACAGACACACACACACACACACACACACACACACACACACACACACACACACACATACACACGCGCACATAAACACACAAACACAGTCACACACACACCCACACCCATGCACACACACACAAACAGACACACACCCATGGAACTAATACCCTCTCCCTGAGGACCAACCCAGGAGACGTGTAGTAGGTATCCCAGGGAAGCAACTAGGAGCAACCACCCCAACCTGCACCTTTGTCTAAACCCGCAGCCACAGCCAATCCCTAAAGTGCATGAGGCCGTCCGAGAGAGAATAAGAAGAAGAAATAAAACACGCAAGCGTTTAACAGGGAGCGTTTTATGAGAACGAGTCGTGCTCAATGGTGCGCTTTTCAAAGCGGGTGGGCAGAGGCTGGCGTGGCCCACATGCTGCGTGTTACCAAACATCTGACACTGTGGGGAGGAAGAGGGCCAGCGTGTTCTTCTCTGCGTGCGTGCACTTAGCGCCGGAGGTAGGAAATGAAGAGGCCTGATGGGAAAGCCATGGACAGCGTGGAGCTGGAAACTAATTAAGCAGCCGTACATGAGGCGTCGCTCGCACAGTGCAAAGGGGATGCCAAGTACCTGAAATGCCCCATAAACAGAGGGACATTTTCAATCAACACTTGACCGCTATTGCTTTTAACAGACTGGCCGTCAGAAGTTAATATGGTTCATAAACAGTTATGACTGAAAACAACGTAACTCTTTTTTCCAATTATTGTTAATTCTGAGCTGAACACAAGTGTTGGTAGACAATAGATAATACTGAAAGAGTCCCTGCAATAATAGCAAAACACATAGCCGTAAGTTACGAGTGGAGACTTTTAGTTGTTATTTATTCTCGACCAGTAGCAGTATAAAATGTGAAAAGAAGGAATCAGACTGCACAGTGTGCGTTCCCAGCAACACACCAAGCAGAGGCTTGCCTCAACTAATTGAGGGAAAAGGTGTCAAATCAGGCCCAAACAGGTTCCTTATATATATATATATGTGTGTGTGTGTGTGTGTGTGTGTGTGTGTATGTGTGTGTGTGTGTGTGTGTGTGTGTGTGTGTGTGTGTCTGCCTATGTGTCCTGCAGCTAATGTAAGCAGAACTAAGGATCAAAGTCCCATCACAGAGACAAGCAGCCCTGCTGTGAACTGTGAATGCTTGACTAAGCATGTTTCAGAGCATGGATCCCCCATATTGACTGTCAGCAGCACCAAGCTGAATGCAAGTTGAATGATGAATTGAAAGTCATGCAGTGACTTAGATATAAAAAATAAAAAATGGAAACATATCCAAATATAAACCTGGTGAATCCTTATCAAGATCTTATCAGATGATTCTGGGAAACAGTCTAATGATAATAGTATAATGATTTTGGCAAAGCAATAGATAGAGTGAAGGCTGGAGCTTGTCGCATACTTGGTCTGGCCTTTCCACACCTGCATGCTAAATGCTTGGATTCTCTTTTGTAATTGCTGATAATTTATGGTTTAGTCAGAGAGCAATAAGTCATCCCACTGACACTGTGGTAAATCTCTCACCTAACGGCAATCACACACACACAAACACACACACACACACACACACACACACACACACACATACACACACACACAACATGCACAGAAATACAATACATACACACACAAGCCCTGGAACTATTTCAAGTTCCATGCATGCACACACGCACCCACGCACATGTATACAGTACACACACAGACACACACACACACACACACACACACACACACACACACACACACACACACACACACACACCCTCACCTACAGCACATGAGACACATTCACACGCTTTCTCTCTCACACACACACACAAATCACACATGCACGTCAGAACTGCAATGATCAGTCGCAAACAAGCAGGTCATGATCATTAAATACGTCAGTGACGCAGGTTGCGTCAATAAAAGGATGGGTCATCCATTCGCCTGTCCGTCTGCACGCTTCTGTATTCCAGATCTTCTTTCCACTCCATCTGTCTGAGACACCTCTGCTCCAATCAGAGTGATCGGTCCAGACCTGAAACTTCACAGTGGGTCATCACAAGTCTGAGTCACATGAGGGAGATCCTCTGTTAATTCCTTTGGCCTGATTCAGCCTTGGCAGTGCACCAGCACAATGTCGGATCTCTTAGTCTATAGTAGTATGATCTGGGACCCCATACATATTTATGTTCATCTTTATCTTGTGTCCGTGTAAGACAAGTTACTAATCCTGCTACTAACAGCGCTCGGGTGTAGGGGCCACTGCAGGGTCCTTTAGGGGCTCCACAGGGGAAAGCTTCTCCGTCGAGGTACACCATAGTTTCCCAGCGAGTGCCTTTTCACCTGCAGGTTTTAAATGGGGTGGAATTAAAACCAGGCCCTTGTTGTACTCAGGGAGCGGTATGAATGGGAGCCAGTGCGCGGGGTCTGTGGGAGCTTGCTTTTGTCCAGGGGGAGTTAATTGAGTCAAACTGAGCGGTGTTGAAGTGTGTGTGTGTGTGGTGGTGGGGGGTGGGGGTGGGTGGGTTGATTTTCGTTTCAGGCCAGCCCGAGATGTAAGATGAACTCTGGGTGAGATTTCCATTCCGGGGGCCAGCTTCCAAAGTGCACGGAGGCCCCAAGCGAAGCCACATGTGAGCGAAAAAGGAAGGTGACAGAGACCGTAGAGGCAGTCTGCTTTTTAATCAGTATGGAATTATAGGAGAAAAAAAACAACAAATCCAAACATATACATTGCTGTCGGTTGCCAAGAGCGGCATACTATATTCATTAACCCACATTCGTACAGTAGAGCTTGTCTCAGCAGTCGGCATTTAAAAAGTCATCTCTAATTCGGCCCAACATAAAACTTGAGAGCTCATTTGAACTCCTCCCTGGTTGACCCCCCCGACCCCCCCCCCCCCCCCCCCCCCCCGCTTCATTCTCCCTTTGTGGTATTTCGTTTTTCCTCTCTTTCTCTCTCTCTGTCTCTCTCTCTCTCTCTTTCTCTTGCTCTCTCCCTCCCTCTCTCCCCTCCCTCTCCGTTAGAGGGATAATAAATAGCAATGAAAATGAATAAGGAAAATGGAGTGACTGGCAGAGAACACGAAGTAGAAGAATAGGAAAATAAATTAAAAGCTACTCTCCAAACCAAACACGGCAGGAGTTCAAAGCCGAGAGGAGAGAGAGGAGAGGAGAGGAGAGCCTGTTCATCGCTATACCGCGCGTCGACCGTTTTGCTTTATTGCTAGCATATGTGCCAATCCTATTATGCCCTTCCTTACGAGCCAAACACGGAGGCCCTTATAGGCAGCGGTGTAAAAATATTATCACTGAGCGGAGGGAGCAGACCGAGAGGGTGAAGCTGGGGGAATAGAGGAGGAAAATCTATCATTTTGCCGGAACATTCCTTTTTGTTCCCCTGGCCGATATTTTCAGAGAGGGAGGGGGAGAGAGACAGACAGAGAAAGAGATGGAGAGACAGAGAGAGAATGATATGGAAGGAGGGAGGTCGTCTTATTTGCATAGCTGTTGTCAGGTGTAGTGTCATGGTATTCAGAGGGAGTTTGTCTAACTGTTAATTTAATTAGGGAATTGGAGACTCAGGCCTGCAGGCAGTTTGCCTGCTAATGCTTCACATTCAAGCAAATGCCACTCAGACACATGCAACCGGATGAAATGAGGCATTCCCTGGCTGCGCCATTGGCGCACGCCTGTTGCGGCTTGCCCCTGATTGGTCCCGGTAGGTTTTGTTCGGGGTCGGGCAGGGTCAGAGGAGTGGTGGGTCTGTGGTGAGGGCGTCTGATCTGAGCCACATGCCACACACTGAGCTAACCAGGCTGACCACTGGCCCTAACGCCAGGCATTCATGGGAGTGACCAGAAGACAAACCTCTGGCTGACCAGATGGGCCCCCCTCTTCCAAACTGCTGCCCTCACCACCGTCGCCTCAGCAGGCACAGTCACAGGCCCAGTGCACACGGGACAGCTATTGACTGTGAGAAATCCGGGTCTGTATGTAATAACTCTGCAGTGCTTAAAAGATACTGTGTTTTTCTGTCTTAGTAGCACATGATGTGTGCTTCAAAAGGCCAGAGGACATGCTTTTTCGCTGACAGGCCAAGAACAATAGTCACATGCTTGTAGACTGTGTTGAAAAGATTATAGACCACTTAAATCAACACCATGGGCAAAACTTTTTTTAGATTAGGACTGCGTTTGTCAATGCAATCAATACACTCAAGCAATCCCATAGTTTTATCTAAATCAAAACCTCAGACAAAGTGAACATTCCTGACTGCCCTAGCAACATCAAACAAGGCATTCTATCACTTTTTTTGTCAATACAACAAATACAGACAAGCGATGCTTGTATCATATCTAGATCAGTGGAAAGTCTGGAAAAGTGAGACTTTGCTGACTGTCCTGGTCAAGGAGGAGCTGTGGCCTACTGGTTAGTGCTTCGGACTTGTAACCGGAGGGTTGCTGGTTTGAACCCGGACCAGTAGGAACGGCTGAAGTGCCCTTGAGCAAGGCACCTAACCCCTCACTGCTCCCTGAGCGCCGCTGTTGTAGCAGGCAGCTCAATGCGCCGGGATTAGAGTGTGCTTCACCTCACTGTGTGTTCACTGTGTGCTGAGTGTGTTTCACTAATTCACAGATTGGGATAAATGCAGAGACCAAATTTCCCTCACAGGATCAAAAGAGTATATACTTATACTTATCCAGAAGGACTTTACCTCCACTCACAAATATAAAAATGATTCAGACAAAGTTTTTAAAGCCGTCAAATGAAACATTTTTTAAAAAAAAACCTTTTAAAAGGACTCTTTGGTTATTACTATGGCTCATTTCAGCTGACAAGAACCATTATTTGGTCATAAAAACTATTCAAACAATTCAACAATTCCAGAAACAACATATAAAACAACATCTGTGTCCAGTATGGTGATATGGCTTCTCACTGTATTTAGCACTCCTTTAGTACCTCAGAAAATGCCAGAGAAGCAGACTCTTTTGAATGAGTCATGTGTTTGAGCTCTTATTAGCAGTAGCTGTCAAAGTCAGACCTGACCTGGTTTGGGCAGAAATGGCCTTGCAGGAATGCAGGAGGCTTCTTGATCTAGTCAGATCAGTTTCAAAGCCAAAAGGACCACCAAAGCCCCAGGGGGGCTGGAGATGGTGGGGTAAACTTCAGAGATGGCCATCACTTTGACCGACACGCAAAAGACCAACCTCTTTAAAACTCTCCAACCAACCATTTTGTAACTACCACCCAAATGGAAGTGGGCTCATAGTATTGGGGGAATAATGGCTGACTAGCCATGATCTGACATGGGTATTTTCAGATGCTGTTATGCTATAAAAAATATTATATGGGCCTGACATGAGAAGAACCCCACATCAGCAGCTTCCATATTTTTCAAGACATCCATTTATCACTCACCACAGACTTCAGTGTCCTCTTTCATACCCAGATGCCATAATGACCTGTTGTGCCAGCTTTGTAAACACATTCAGCTCCAAGTCACACAGCCACTTTAAGACTTTATTTCCAGAGAGCCCAGTTATAACGGCCATAACGGTTTCCCTTTTTTTGTTCTTTAGAGTAGTGTTCTCCTTAACCCCCCATTCTCACAATAGCTATATTAGGACACTGGTTTCTGATGTCAGTAGGGTTGTAAAGTTTGACTTACGTTTATTAGTTTGGACAGATTCCATCTGCAAAGGTTATTGAAGGGGCTAATCTCTTAAACCTTTAAGTGGTGTATTACACTCAAAAACTATAATCACCTTTATTCACCATGGATAGAAATGATGATGGGATTTTCTCCTTTTCTTCCACACAGCACTTGTCCCGTCTCTGTAGCTGCTCCAGCAGAAACCATCCAAGAAGGTAAACACCCATCGTTGAGTGGAGGTCATTTTACAGGCCACAGAAAACATTCCTAATAATCACATTTCCACATTTCTCCGTTTACTTTGAGAAGATTTATCAGCCTCAGCTTGGACCAATACAAAGAGACCCTGGCAATTGGTGCAGAGCTTACCGACTTAGAGCTCAGCTGAATTTACTAACCCATTTGTCACTGCTAGATAGCATCTCAGACGTGCCAAAACAGTCAAAAATGTTGTCTCAAAAATGTTTTTTTAGTGGATGGCATTGGGTAGAGGTTGTGAAACTTGGGTGGGTTGGGTGGGGAAATGGGTTTTGGGGGATGCCTGGCTTTGTGGAGAGGGGAGTGACAGAAGTTCATCTGCTCAAAGCTCTGTCTGACTCAGCTTCCCTGGCGAAACATTGAGAGAGAGAGAGAGAGAGAGAGAGAGAGAGAGAGAGAGAGAGAGAGAGAGAGAGAGAGAGGCCACGGGCTGGACAAAACTAAAATTAGGCGAGAAATCTTTCAGCGGGAGACGTCTGTTTATGGAGATGTCTGAGGCGGTCTCCCCATCGTCACTGCCAGAGCTACCAAAACACCTCGGCTACAGTTACAACACTCGTGTGGCATCACACATGCCATTAAAACAAAACACTAAGGGACTCGCCACTGTTTGTCTTCCTCACCTCCTATTTGTGTGACTATATAAATGAGTGTGTGTGTGTCTGTGTTTGTGTGTTTGTGTAGGTGTGTGTGTTTGTGTGTGTGTGTATCTGTGTAAGTGTGAGTGTGTGTGAGTGTCTCTGTGTGTGTGTGTGTGTGTATTTGTGTGAGCGTGTATGCATATATTAGTGAGGTGCTTCTATTTTGTTATTTATTTTGAAGTGTTAAGACCATACAATCCTGTAAAAGTACCGTTTGTGTGTGTGTGTGTGTGTGTGTGTGTGCGTGTGTGTGTGTGTGTGTGTGTGTGTGGGTGTGTGTGTGTGGATACCTTTGTCTGCATGTACATGATGTAAAGAAAGCCTGTGTTTTCAACTTTAGTATGTCTGTATTGATGGTACATCCCACTACATGTTGGGACAGGTTTTTCTGTGGATAAAGCTGCCGTATACACCCACAGTATGGGGCAACATCTAAATACTGTGTGTGTGTGTGTGTGTGTGTGTGTGTGTGTGTGTGAGAGAGAGAGTGTGTGTGTGTTTTGAGCAACAGCTAAGCCATGTCAGCAGATGTGGCTTTCCTGCTCTCCCTGTCTCCAACCCTTCCAAGCCTCAGGGTAGTTACTGAAAACAACAACCGCTCAGTTCAAACACACACATTCACACACACACACACACACACCGACACACACACACACATGCACGCACGCACACGCACACACACACACACACACACAATGCTTTGTATAGTTGATGGCTGTGTTAGGCTTGAGAGATAATTGTTCAACACATTAAAGAAGGCTATATCCACATCCTCTGACACAGTGGTGACAGGGATAAGGAACTAGTCCATTTGTAAATAAACACTGTGTTCAACAATGACTAAGGGCAGGATGCCTAATATATTCCACCACCGACCTCAGCTATTCTGAGGTTTCCCTGGCACTATGTGAAAGCTAACGGCGATCCAAAAGCTTGTCAACCCCCAAACCCCACCCTTGCCCACCCCATCCCCACCCTACCCGTCGCCAGGGGCGGAGTGGGGCACTAAAATCCACCGGGAAAATTCTGACGGCACCGGCCCCCCCTCCCAACACTCCCCCCCCCCCCCCCCCCCAAACATGCACACACATCAATAGCACAAACAAAATATATAGTGCTAATGCAATACAACAAGCCAATCAACCACAAACCAGGCACTTTCAATAAATGTGTAAGGAACTAGATATGCAACAGTGCAGTATAAAAACAGCTTTGTGGGTGGATGGAAATTTCAAGCATCATGCAAGGACATATCTGGGTATCATAGCACTCCAATAGTTGCCTGTATAAATTTAAAAAAGGCCTAGCCTACAGACAATGTCAACCTAATAACACAGGTAATTAAATAATTGAAAAAAAAAAACAGGCACTTTGAATAGGTTTGTATGAGAACGATTAAAGTAGGCCTATATAGGCTTACATATAGACAGTTCCAACGAGTTCCACAAACCATTTATCAGCCTGAGTGGCCCACTAATTAGTCATTAGGCTAGGTCTAGGCATAGACCTAGCCTAATAACATAAGACTAGCTTGTGCTAGTTTCAATAACGTCAATGCTTTAGCTCCGCTAACCTTTCTCTCTGCCTTCCATCCATATGTAAAACAGCAAGCAACCACGCAAATCTGTTGACTGTCAAAACTTCTGTAGTTTTCCTCGAACTTGATCGTTTGTAGGGTCATACCATTAGACGAGGGGCCGCTCATTTATCCTCCTACATTTGTGTAAATACACGGGTTTCCTGTTTCCCGTGAGGCAGAGAACGCTTGGTGGTCGTCCACAACGTTATAAACTTAACCTAAATAGTCGGCTGCTGTAAGCTACAATCGGATTTTTTTTGTATACCCCTGTTGTCTCAATGATAATATCATGTCATTTCAGACTATATTTCAAAGTTTGACGTTCATTTGGATTATTATATAACATCGTATTTTGTCATTTTTGGCGAAGATATGCATTCCGTTGAACATATTTAACATTCTCTAACCATCGTGATTTCGAATTGGTGCAGTTTTCAGCACAAAACTTATTTTATTCTTTTGCTCTTTTGCATTGCTCTATGCTGTTCTATGGTGCTTTCTGCCTCTTGGTTGCGCACGCATGTTTTCGTGACGTTCCATAGAAATCCATGTACTGTATAGACCTTGACCTGTAATCGGTTCATTGGATAAACCAGAAACACATTCCTCATTCCCAGGAGGCTTTGCTCCATTCTAGCCTAGGCTTACGTTAATTTAAGTAGCCTACAAACAAACAAATTAAATTGTCATTTTTTAATTTGTGATGAAAGTTCTGTAACGCCAGACAAAGACAAAAATGAATTAAGATAAAAAATGAAGACTAGCCTACACAAAAATCAGCATGGGAGAGATGAGTGTGCAGGGTAACCATAAATGACATATAGACAGTGAGCGAGTGGTATAAATATTGGTTGGACTTCCTAAACGTTCAAGTGTAGATCTCGGAGATTTTCGCGGAAAATTCATAATGCATCTATCAGGTCGATGGCCACGTACGACTCACGGCCGCAATAAAAGCTCTATGGGTTGGCCCGCACCTCGCAGACTCATCGGCCGCCCCACCGGGAAAACTCCCGATCCTCCCGATTGCCACTCCGCCCCTGCCCGTCGCCCTTTCTGAACGAACTCTGATTCCCAGAACTCTGTGTGGTGTGGTTAGAGGATAGACTCTGTGAAAGTGCAGCATTGGCCCACGGAGCGCACTGTTGTTGGCTGGCGGACGCAGAGGGGGCCAATAGGGAGAGTGGAGAGAAATGTCAGGAATTCCTCCCGCTCTCATGTTCGGACATGGTGGAGTTCTCTTCCAGCACTCTGTCATTCCCATTCTCTCTCTCTCTCTCTCTCTCTGAATCCCTCTCCCTAAAGCATGCAGGCATGCAAATGCCACAGAGACGATTCAATCTGAATTCTGCATGAGAAAAACAGACAGACAGAATATGCGAAAAATGCACAGTATATCACAGCCACACATACATGTATTCACAGCATTTGTAGGCAGGGAATGGCATCTTACAGTGATGAACACAAATTGAAACACGCACAAACATACAAAACCACACACACAGGCTATAATCAAAACCAAACACAAAGAGTCCATAGGCCACGTTGCTGTTTGCAGGGTTATCTCTGTCAGAGGCATCTTTATCACAGATAGTCTGTGTGTGAATCAGTTAATCTGTCAGGGTAAACACAATCCCACAGCTCATCCATACACACACACACACACACACACACACAAGCACAAACACACACATACACAGGGTCTGTTCGAAACAAGTAAAACTGCTGCCTTTTAAGATACCTAACTGGGGGAGCGAGGCAGCAAGTGCGGTTCGAAACCGAATTTTTTTTTATTTTGCTGCCTTCTAAGATATCTTAGATTTCCTGAATAACGGTCATTTTTGGGGGCAGCATCGATGCACACTTCATGCTCCCTCCTACCCATAATCCTTTGCGTCAATGTCTGAAACAGCTGTGAAAAGTAAACAAAGATGGCGGATGACATCGGTAATGGCTGCTGAATCTGTTTTATGTAATTTGTGTGACATTATTTTGTTTAGATTTGTAGATTTGAGATGAGAAATAAACAATTTATTATCTGATTATACCATTGTTGTAACTATTAATAGCGTCTGGTCTGATATATCTGCCGCCCGAAAAACTAATTTATGCCGTTAGCCTGCTAGCTTACATAAGCTAATTTAGTTTAACATCCGGCTTTTGCTAACGTCATAACGTAGTGTTAACCAAAGATTCTAGAGTGCTACGCTCGTTTTTAAAAGATGCATTTAATCCAAAGTCATGTCTTCCCTCAAAGACAGCCCTCTATGTAGGGAGGGAGGCAGCAGGCAGCTGTCTTACGTCTCGAACAGACCCACAGTCTTGTTTTTCCTCAATGGAGACGCTTCCCTGATGACAATGCTCACTAGAAACTTTTTGTGTGTCTTTGAGTGACACACTTTCTCACTGGAATGTACAAGGAACGACATGTACACACACACACACACAGAGAGACACACACACGCACACACGCGTGCACACGCACACACACGCGCGCGCACGCGCACACACACACACGCGCACACACACACACGCGCACACACACACACACGCACACACACACACACACGCACACACA
This sequence comes from Alosa sapidissima, assembly GCF_018492685.1. NCBI lineage: Eukaryota > Metazoa > Chordata > Actinopteri > Clupeiformes > Clupeidae > Alosa > Alosa sapidissima. The sequence goes on from NC_055964.1 coordinate 18,423,591, forward strand.
CACACGCACACACACACACGCACACACGCACACACGCACACACACACACACACACACACACACACACACACAGGGATTCCCTTTCTCTGAGAGAAAACACAGCAACATCAGGGCCTTAGCAGACATGGGTGGTCTGCACTTGTCATTGTGTCCCCCCAGGCCAAAACTGTCTGTGCTGTGTATGTGTGTGTGTGTGTGTGTGTGTGTGTGTGTGTGTGTGTGTGCTTAAGCACTGATAGCCAAACCTTTGGGACTATTGGAAGAAGTAAAGCCCATGCAAAACACAATATGAGCAAACAAAACACACTGAATAGAGGGCAACCCTAAAACCAAATAAGACGTGTCACATACAGTACTCATTGTGTGTGGTAAGACAGACAGACGCATGTTATATGCTTGCTTTTCTTGAATTGTTTTCCAAGGTGTAGCATTTACAATCGAGTTGATCACAGTGCAGTATGCCAAGACTGGATGGTCATTGGAGGTTATGACCCTGATCAGTAATCAGTAGCAGTAATCACCAATGCACTGATGAACTTTCATCCGTTTTGTGTCTCGTGTGAGTGATGGAGAGCCATGTGGATAGAGAATAATGGATCTTTTGTATGACTGCATACAAGTGTACACAAAAACAGTTGCGTTTGCCTCACCAAAACACACCAAAGGCTTTTTTATGTGCAGCGCACACACACACACACACACACACACACACACACACACAATTACTCTGGTTTGTGTGTTTATTTATAAAGTAATATACTGAAGCTGGTGTGGGTATTTTTGTGGTGTGTGTGTGTGTGTGTGTGTGTGTGTGTGTGTTTGAGCACAGAAAGAGGATGTGGAGGAGAAAGTCAAACAGACGCCTTTTATCAGCCTGTCTCTGTTGTGTGTGTAGAATGGATGGCCCTGCGTCAGGAAGCCATACCAACAGCTTTGTTTGTTCCTTCTCGCCGCTCGCTAGTCAAACGCAGTCAGATGCGACTGACGCACATCCACTGAAACACACACACACACGTCTTTATGGAGGTGAGAATCGGGGGGAAGTGCTCTTTAACACACTGACTCTTTTCTCTGATGTTTAACAATCTTGGCCAAGCAGGAAAGTGACTAATAGTGGGAGAAAGCATGAACTGTGTCTGTGTGTGTATATATAGTGTGTGTGTGTATATATATATATATATATATAGTGGCGGACCGTCAGGGCCTTCAAGGCCTTCTCTGAAGGCCTAACTATTTTGAAACGAATGAAAAATAATAGTGTCTTTAATAACATTGTACTTTAGCATTTATTATTTGCTTCTGCGCCTCCTTCCCCGATCGTTCTTGACTACTACCATATCCTACCGTTGTCCAATATGTGATTTGATTGACAGATTGTGTGAACAAATAGTGAGGGGATGCGATACATTTTTATCCAATCGCACGTCTTCTCTTGTTAAGGCCCGCATCAGGCCTTCACAAGGAATCACTGCGTTTTCGGTACCTAAGCAACCATTAGAAATCATATGTTTGGATTCGGGTTGATTGATGGCTACATCTGACTGATTAGCCAATCAAATTGACCTGTTATGGCGAGGTAGGCAGGTCTGGCTGTAGTTGGGCCTGCAGTGTTCGAAAAGAATACCCGGAACCGTTGTCTATTTGACGTGAGGAACGGAGGAACTTCGTGAGCATCTTCTCTCAGTCAGACAGACTGACATTCACTGGAAAAGTGCATGTCACACTGACTATTGTGTAACGTTACCGTGTCAGCTGGACTACCTGTTAGCAAGATGCACATAACGTCAGCTAGCTCTGCACGTAGCTGAGCCTAGAATTGGTAAGTTTTGTTTCATGTTTATTTGATAACATATACTTGCTTGTATAGATGCTTGTTATCTGGCCCTTTTCTATATGAAAAAGTGTTTTTGTGCTGCTTGCAGACTGCAGTGTCTGCTTGGTTACTACTATTGTATGCTAGCTTGAAGTTGTGTTTGAGTTGGTGGTTTGGTAAGATGTCTGGATCGGCATCTATGTGAAAACTGTCATTTGTCTTTGGTTCCCTGCCCTGCTAGTTTATTGGACTTTTTAATCTCTCTGAGTTTTGTGGAAATTATTGGTGAAATCAGACCATCAGACCAGGCCATCAGACATTCTAAAATAGCCAACAAGCAGCATTAGGGCAATGCACATAGATATATATACAGCAATACATCTTGTGACTTTTATGTTTAATAGCATGGTGGTGTGCTGTGACATTTTTTATAATTTTCTGTTGAGACATTTTTTCATAGTGTACCGCGAAATAGCCTACGTTTGGCAAACACTGTAGGATAGCCTACTGTAGTTCCCCATTAGCTTTTGAGGAATCAGAGCAGCGCGGCACCTAGAACAGTTGCACTGTAACGTTAACATTAAAGCTACTGCTAAATAGGAGAGCCACAGTCTGTAGCAAGTTTGCTGATGTTGGATTAAACTACTAAATGGTTTGGACACATCATTGTAGACCTGTGGCAGTGCCATATGTGCGTGCGAGTCTTGAACATAAATTAGGCAACGATAGCTTGAATATTTCAAAGTAGTCTGCACAAACCCATACTTGAGTGCACTTGGTGTTCACTTTCAATATGACATGGACTAAATTGCACGTCTTTACTGGACAGCAGCAGGCAGCAGTTTATAATGTACATGTGAATATGGGTGGTAAATAAATAGCCTAGCAGCTTACTTTGCTGCTGAGGATGATCGGTTAACCAATATGCAATCGGAACATTAATTGTTTGTGTAACGAAGATTCTAGTGCTACAAAGACTCGCGTAAGAGAGAGAAATGCAGGAAAATTGCAAAACACATTGTAATGTTGAAATGTGAAGAAAAAAAATCTCCCCGGAACGCCCCCCTATTATTATTTTTGTCAACAACTGAACGCACAGTCCGCCACTGATATATATACAGTATATATATATATATATATATATATATACACATGTGTACACATGAGAATATCTCCTCTCATAGCACTACTTTAGTCTTGCTGATCCTAGCACTTACAGAGAGAGAGAGAGAGAGAGAGAGAGAGAGAAAGAAAGAGGGGGGGAAGACAGAAAGAAAGAAGAAAACAGCATGGGTCTAAACCAGGACTCTACTCTGAGTTGCAGCACTGGTAATGCCAGTGGAGTCCCTGCACATTAATGTAAGGGTTGTGACTCTGTGTGTGTCTGTCTCTGTGTGTCTGGGAGGCAGACGACAGGAAGTGTGCCATCCCACAGGAAGTGTTAAATGTCGGAGGGCCCGCAGCAGCAGGTGGGTGAGTGCATCCCAGCTGATTACAGATCTGAGAGGAAGAATCACTAGCATGCAACATGCACAGACACACACATACACACACACACAAACACACGCACACACACACAGACACAAACACACACACACACACACACACACACAGAGCACAGCACAGCTGCATTGCCCGAGGAAAAACTGTTTACACACACATTAACACGTGAAAAAGTGGAAGAGATGGATGTAATTATATAGACTGTGTGTGTGTGTGTGTGTGTTTGTTTGCATGCTTTGCATGCTAGCATTTAAGTGCAGAGTTCAAAGGTATGTGTTTCCAGCAGTACAATGCCAGAGGAACTGGGTTAAATAACAACAGGATGAGTTTATAGAGACAGAGTGAGAGAGCAAGAGAGAGAGGAAGAGAGAGAACAAGAGTGCATGGCGTACCTGGGGTCTGAGCATACCTAAGACGAGTCGCTCCATTGTCTTCATCACATGTGATGTTAGAGCGACAGGTCTGTAGTCATTAAGCTCACTAGGATGTGGCTTTTTAGTTTTGGCTTGACATGTCCCTGTCAAGGCTGCCAGTCTCGTGGACGCCTCAGCAGGCACAGGCAAGGAGACACACATTAACACGTGAAAAAGTGGAAGAGATGGATGTAATTATATAGACTGTGTGTGTGTGTGTGTGTGTTTGTTTGCATGCTTTGCATGCTAGCATTTAAGTGCAGAGTTCAAAGGTATGTGTTTCCAGCAGTACAATGCCAGAGGAACTGGGTTAAATAACAACAGGATGAGTTTATAGAGACAGAGTGAGAGAGCAAGAGAGAGAGCAAGAGAGAGAGAGGAAGAGAGGGAGCAAGAGAGAGAGAGGAAGAGAGGGAGCAAGAGAGAGAGCAAGAGAGAGAAAAAAGACAAAAGGAAAGACAGAGTGAGGGAGGGGGTGAAAGACAGAGATTGTTTTGCTAGTAGAGGGGGGAGTGGTAGAAAAACCAAACCAAAATATCTCTCCCTCCCATCTCTCTCTCTCCCTCCCCCCATCTCTCTCTCTGTCTCTCTCTCTCCCTCCCTCTCTCTCTCTCTCTCTCTCCCCCATCTCTCTCTCTGTCTCCTTTAACAGAGGCATTGAAACCAGCTGCAGATTTAAGGAGGTGAGGGGCATTGTGGAGCAGAGGGTGGGGGGTTGCGAGGATATATTTAGAAAACTCGTAGCCAATCCATCATAGCGACAGCTTTAGATTAAAACTCCAAAATGCCAACTCTGGTTGGCTCGCGACTGCCTCTCGACCTCCTCTCCATCAAAACCACAAGGTTTCTGTTACAGCGTTCTGATTGAAAACACAAAGACGAGCAACCACTGACATGGCAGTCCGAGCCAGCCCAAAGGGAGAGTATATGCTACATAAAACAAAATGATCGAAATGAAAGCAGAGTTTTATCGTTTTGTCATACTGGATCAATGCTCGAGTGGAGTGTGGATCTGTAACAGCCTCTGTGATTTCTGTTTTGCTTGCTCAATGTCAAATCGATGGCTCTGTTTTTCCATCTCCTTTGCTGATGTTTGTTGTCAACAACATTTGTTCCCTCAAGACAGAATTCCTCAGTGCCCTGAAACAATGTCGGTCTGATTCATTTGAAACAATAACCTGATACTTGTTTTCAATTTCTTAACGAAAGATGTGACCAGTACTCTTTCAGAATCTGAACAATGTAGCCTTTAACTAAAACAGATTAACTATAAAAGCAACAAGTAACAGCTAAAATCCCAGCCCACATAGAGCCCACTTTCCCTGACATATACCCATCTTGTATGATTATATACACTTTCATATCAGGTATTATGTATCAGGTATCAAGTATGGTGCTTATCCGTGACCTAATAGTCTAAAGGGCTGTTCACACTAAGAACAGTAACTATACCGATACCGATCGCTCTAGCTAATATGAATGACGATAAGAACAATAACTATAACGATACCGATCGCTCTAGCTAATATGAATGACGTTTTTCGATGCCGAAAAACCTGTCCACGCCTTTGTCTCCTCCAGGCTGGACTACTGCAATACACTCCTCATCGGGATCCCCAGCAAGAACATCCAGCAGCTGCAGTACATCCAGAACTGTGCTGCCCGGATCCTGATGGGGGTGCGGACGTACCACCGCATCACACCCATCCTCAAATCCCTCCACTGGCTTCCTATGCAGTACTAGCCTAGAAATCTAGACGCGCCCCTAGCGGCAGCGAATTACATTTGCTGCCAGGGCTAGTCTAGCAACTCTCCGTTGGCTTGTGAGCTCCAGAAATCAAAACTTAATCAGGCCAATGAAATCGTGTATAGAGTCGTTAGGTGGGCTTAACATAATGATTGATGGCAGAGTTGCAACGGTTTGGCTTGAATTCCCTGCTACTTGAAAACAAATAAGATGGATGTTGCTGCTGGCGAACAGTGTGACACGAGTTAAGCTTTTATTAAGTTGGCAAACGTTTGAACTAGCCAACTAGCTCCGCTAGTGGGAAACGCATGGGACTCATAGCGCTGCCACTGTCCTATTGCGTGCAGAGGGAATTTGAAAGACAACTGATTATCCCGCCCCTCGGACTGAGCACTGGGAACAGTGAGTGTCCAGACCCTACATTTTAATGTGGGTCTGGCTTGTCAGGATAATGCAGTACAGGATCGAATTCCAAGTTTCCCTTCTGTCCCACCAGTGCCTCCATGGCACTGCCCCCCTTTACCTCAAACAACTCATCACCCCCCTTTCCTCCTCACTCCATCTCCGTTCTGGACAGGCCAACCTCCTCCAGCCTCTGAGGACAAGGCTTCGAACCATGGGCGACCGCGCCTTCTGTTCAGCTGCACCCAGTCTGTGGAAAGTATAAGTATAATGCTCTCCATGTCCATCTAAGGGCCCCACAGACTGTGGACTCTTCTTCAACTGCTATTTTAATGATTTTTTCTCTCTGTTTTGCTTTTATGCTACTTTTAAAGTATTTTGTGTTGTTTTTATGTGCATTGTAGCACTTTGAGGTCATTGAATTGATGTAAAGTGCGCTATTAATAAAATGTATTATTATTATTATTATTATTATTTAGCCAATTAAAGGCGAAGTACAATAACGCCTAATCATTGGTTACTCATGGTAAACCGCTTTGACAAACACAGCACACCAACCTGCTGAATGGAAACCTAGCCTTCCCCACAAACAGCTGGAAGGTCAAAGATAAATGTCACAAAACAAGAAAACATGCTAAAGAAAAACACTGAAACAATCTAGTGGAGCTCAAATGCATATCATCATGCTGCCAGACCAATGTAAAATACATACGAGCGTGCTGACACCCTTTTCTGAATGTGACCTGATTGCTTGTTGCCTTCACTAAGGATCCTGGTGAAGCAGACGTGCTGACACCCTTTTCTGAATGTGATAGATAAATAGATAGATAGAGATAGATAGATAGATACTTTATTGATCCCTAGGGGAAATTCAAGGTCACAGTAGCATACAGACATACACACACACACATTCACTAACAGCAGAAAAGTAATTCAAAGTATATAATATAAAAAAACTAATCAATAAGGACTGTAGAAGATAAAGAATATACTAAATATACTAAAATACAAGTTATACTAAATAAAACTTAATCTAAATCAATACTAAAAAACAGTATCCACATAGTGGGTGATTAATCAATCAGGTGTGCTTGCAATGACTAAAGCAAGAATTGAGCCTGTGGTCCTGTGCATAAGGTAAGGTGCTCTTTGTGAATGAGTGTCATGGTGATGGTGCAAATGAGTAAGTCAAACAGTGCAACAGTGCAAGAATAAAGTCTATATATCTATGTATAAATAACTATATTAAGAAAGGTATGGTCACAGTTCGGCTGTGGCATGGAGGGAGGGGTTGTGCATATGTGCTAATAAAGCACACAAACAGTGAGGCAGAAGACAATGGTAAAGTGGCTAGTGGACAGACAGTTCAAGACATGGAGGTGGTGAAGAGGCAGACAGACTATGCGGAGAAGTCTATTTCTCCTCTTCCCTTAAGTGATGCCTTGAACAGTTCAATGGCCCTGTGGATGAATGACTTCCTCAGTCTGTCTGTTGTGCAAGGAAGTGAGCAAAGTCTCCAGCTGATCAGGCTCTTCAGCTTAACAATAGTGCTGTGGAGTGGATGACACTCATTGTCCAAGATGTTGATCAGTTTGTTCAGGGTCCTTTTGTCAGATATTGAAGTGATGCACTCCAGTTCAGCTCCCACTACAGAGCCAGCTTTCCTTACCAGCCTGTCAAGTCACCCCGCATCCTTCTTCTTTGTGCTTCCTCCCCAACATACCACTGCATAGAAGAGGAAGCTGGCAACAACAGACTGGTAGAACATCCCGAGGAGCTTGCTGCACACATTAAAGGAGTGCAGCCTCCTCAGGAAGTACAGCCTGCTCTGCCCTTTCTTGTAGAGTGCGTCAGTGTTGGCTGACCAGTCCAGTTTATTGTCCAAGTGGAAACCCAGGTACTTGTAGGTGCTTACCACCTCGACATTGACCCCATCAATGGAGACTGGTAGCAGAGTGGGCTTAGACCTGCAGAAATCCACCACCATCTCCTTGGTCTTTTAAGTGTTGAGTTGGAGATGATTGAGTTTGCACCATTGCACAGTCCTCCACCAGGCTCCTGTACTACTCCTCCTGCCCGTTCCTGATACACCCCACAATTGCAGTATCGTCAGAAAACTTCTGCATGTGGCATGACTCAGTGTTGTAGCAGAAGTCAGATGTGTACAAGGTGAACAGGACAGGAGAGAGCACAGTTCCCTGTGGCGCTCCGGTGCTGCTGATCACAGTGTCAGAGAGACAGTGTGACGAGTCTGACGAACTGTGGTCGCTCTGTCAGGTAATCTGTGATCTAGGTTACCAGGTGAGCGTCCACACCCATTTGCAAGAGCTTGTCTCCCAGTCTAAGGGGTTGGATGATGTTAAAAGCACTTGAGAAATCAAAGAACATGATTCTCACAGCACTTTTCCCCTTGTCTAGGTGAGAATGTGTCCTGTGTAGAAGATAAGTGATGGCATCGTCCACGCCCACTTTCTCCTGGTATGCAAACTGTAACGGGTCTAGTGCATGGCGTACCTGGGGTCTGAGCATACCTAAGACGAGTCGCTCCATTGTCTTCATCACATGTGATGTTAGAGCGACAGGTCTGTAGTCATTAAGCTCACTAGGATGTGGCTTTTTAGTTTTGGCTTGACATGTCCCTGTCAAGGCTGCCAGTCTCGTGGACGCCTCAGCAGGCACAGGCAAGGAGGCGTCAGGCGGGGGCAGGGTGTGAGGTAGTGATGGTTTAGGTCGTTGGGCGTGAGGTAGTGATGGTTTAGGTCGTTGGGCGTGAGGTGGTGATGGTTTAGGTCGTTGGGTGTCACCAGGATGCAGAGCTGGAGGCTGGGAGGTGAGGATAGGGCAGGCACGCAAACAAGAGCAGTGCCTGAGTCTGCAGGGGGTGGTGGACAGACCACTCCCATTGGAGCTGGAGCAGGGCAGTGAAACCTGTTGTAGAAGTGGTTCAACTAGTTCGCCCTGTGCAGGTCCAGGACCTGATTGCTCGTTGCCTTCACTATGGGTCCTGGTGAAGCAGACGAGAGGCGTGAGAGGCTCAGTCACACCCAGCTGCTGAGGATGTGAATGGACCATCTGTGCATGTTGGAGCACCTACAGTATGGATGCTGTGACATGCACAGCATCCATACTGTAACACATGCTCGCATTCACTCACACACGCTGACACACACATTCACGCGTGCACACACACACATATATATGCATACATACAGACAGACAGACAGACACAGACAGACACATACACACACACACACACACACACCAGAAACCGCACTAATGTCTCTGCCTGGCAAAAACAACTGCCCTGCCTGAAAAAGCAAGACTGTTTACATGAAGAGTTATTCCAGACGAGTTCTGTGTGTGCATGTGCAAACGAGGGTGTGTGTATGTGTGTGGTGAGAGTATGTATATATATGTGTGTGTCACTGTGTGTGTGTGTGTGTGTGTGTGTGAGAGAGAGAGAGAGAGAGAGAGAGAGAGAGAGAGTGTGTGTGTGTGTGTGTGTGAATGAGTATTCACGTACATTTGTAGGGCACGTCAGGATTTATGTGTGCTATGCATGGTTTTTCTTCCCTCTGAAAGGACAGAATGGTATACTCCTTATGTCTTTCTCACACAGATGGACACACACACACACACACACACACCTGTGAGAGCCAATGCGGCACAGCTGGTTTGGCAGCGGTTCATAATATTCTGTGAGAGAGTTTCAGTTTGTATGTGTGCATGTGCATGCATGTGTTTTGGGGATGTGAAGAGAGCACAGAGAAGAATATGTGTGTGTGTGTGTGTGTGTGTGTGTGTGTGTGTGTGTGTGTGTGTGTGTGTGTGTGTCTGTCTGTCTAGGTGTGTTCGTGGAGCCGGATGTGAGTGATTGCTTGGGACAGTGTGGCCAGGATGAATCACCTCCAGACAGACAGCTTGCTTTTCAGAGCCTGTGGGCACGTCTCCACCTTCCTGCATCCGCTCCTCACCCAACCAAAGCCCAACCATAACCTCGCTCGAAACCATACAAGTTCACTTAGGGAATGACGACTCACAGGTGCTCCTTGCATTTGCCAATCCCAGACCTAACATTAGGAAACTAAAACAGTCCGTAGATTCCTTGCGATATACTATATTTCAAATATTTTACTCATCTTTTATTCATTTCCCCCATACAACACCTGTTTGTGCTTATTACAGGGCTCTCAATTACCAAAACACTCCATTGAACTCATTTAGTATATGTTAGCCAACCCTTAGTTATCCTATAATTCAAAACACAGCTCAAAATCATTTTTAAATTACCTTCAAAATAAAGGGATTTCTGCTCTATCAAAATATTGTGACACTATCACATTACAAGTTATACCCAAACCAAGCCCAGAATCTAGCACTTTTTTTAGTCTCTGCACTCTCAATCAACCAATCAAGTATCAACCAACACTACATCCTTCATAAACCACACCCAGACTTCCTTCCCTTACACAGCCACCAAGCCAAGCCCCAAACCCTATTTCTAACCAACTGAACTCTCCTGAAAGGCCAGCCATCAACATCAGCCATTCATGTAGCCAAACCCAAACCCTGCCCATTGCCAAACAACTCCTGTGGGACTCACAGCCTACGCACACCCTCTACATCTAATTGAACCCACAGTCTAAATCATACCACCATTTTGGCTCCTGGAGCCAGATCACTCCCCATACATTCACACCTCCATCTAGCCACGCCAACTGATATTAAGCCCGATACCAGGAAAGCTGTACCCATGCCATTTAAAGCACACACCAGGAACGCCATACTCTTAGCATTTAAACGAGATGCGTGCTCCATAACTTTAACCCAAAATGCATAACAGAATCAAAACCTAAGGCGGTGTGTTATAGTACCCAGACTCCAAACCAAACTCATTAGAGAACTCAAACGCCCCATCCTACACCCCAAACCTCAGACTCCACAACTATCATGCTTTAAATCACAAATGTAAGAGCGATGTAAAAGCCAGTGCCAAGCAGTGCTGGATCTATGAAAGGGAATGCAAGTCTAGAACTATGAATTAATGTATACAACAGAGGCCTCATTCAAACTCAAATGTTCAGTGGTGAAATAAGACAAACTTTTGGAAGGAAAATTACAAATACCATAAGTGTTCTTCTTCTACTGCTTCAAATCAGGATTTGAGTCAAACTAGTTATAGGAATTATGGAACTGGCTCATGTCATAATTGTCGTATATCATTAGTTTTCATAAATGAGCCAGTTCAGTGATTTATTTACCAAGCTGTCAGTTCAGACAGAAAGCATGAATTAATGGGGGGAAGGAGTAAAAGAGAAGGCAGCTGTGTGAGTCAGAGAAAAAATAAAGAAGCCAGAGAAAAAGAAAGGGATGAGAAGGAAGAGAAATAGAAGCGAGGGAGGAAGGAGGAGAGAAAGCATGAAAGAGAAGGGGAATCCTTTGCGCAGGACATGAGTGTACAGTAGACTCATTGTTTGGAGTGCTTACACACATACACACAGGCTCACAGATACACAGACACACACACATACACTCACAGAGAGAGACACAGAGAGAGACAGAGAAAGAGAGAGAGAGAGAGAGAGAGAGAGAGAGAGAGAGAGAGAAAGAGAGAAGGAGAGAAGCACTCCCTTAAAATACTTTGTAAGCATATGAGATTGTTCTTAAATACGCTCAATAAATGAAAAAGCTGACAGGGCCACAATTATGTGGTAGGTCGATATGCTTTATAAACACAGCCTAATTAATTAACCACACAGCTTGATTCCCCCAGTTAGTGAGACTAATATTTTGCAGCAATTCCCAGCAATTTACTGCAATCACCAGGGAGAGCTGGTGAACCATCAACGAACCAATCAGGCAGCTCAGGGAGTCAGTCTGCTCCCATCGCATGCATCTGTCTGACCATCGCCTTGGCAACACTGCAGGCCGCAACCTTATGTGAACAAGATGGTTTCAATAAACCCTCTTTCATCTCTCCCATTTTTATACATCTCTCCCTCTCTCTCTCTCTCTCTCTCTCTCTCTCTCTCTCACACACACACACACATACACACACACACAGACACACACACACTGAGTTTTGTTTGAAGAAATATCTCCTTTACCTTTCAATCTAATTGTATTTGTCAGCTTTCCTGCATGCAGATTAAAAGCAAAGCAAGCAATCCAATATGAAGTCATATTTACAGCACCATCTCACTGTCCCTCTCTCCCTTCCCTGGTGTCTGCACGTCGCTCAGTTGTCTGTGTTGGTTTTGGGTGGTTGGCAGTGGTTGTCGTGATGGTGCCACCCATTGCTGCTCGATATGCCAGCTGCCCACCCTTGCCCCACCCTGTCTCAGAATACAAGGCAATCATGTGACCGCCACACCATTGAGGTCTATCTTGCCCAGGCCTCAGAACACAGCATCTGTGTACACCACTTCACCTCTAGTCTAGGCAAACGTAACCTCACTTCCCATAGCATCTGCAAGTTGTATTAATTTAAAACTTACCTAAATGTTACCTAAAATGTGATGTGATCTGGGAAAACCCTTCACATGGTGCAATTTTACCAACTTATGAGTCTGATACCATCCTAGCAAAGTTTTGGGAGGATGGTATCCAGGATTAGAGTTCTCAATGGGTCGGGTCGGCCCGGCAAACCTGACGGGACCCGCGGTTTCGGGGCGGGTTCGGGTCGAAAATATAAGCAAATGACTCGGGTCGGGTCGGACCTCAGGACCTCAATCTTTTCCGCTCAGTGAAAAAAAAAACATTTATTAATCATCGCTGCTGTTCACCGTAAAGAAAGTCTGGTTGCTGCGTGCAACGTGCAACGTGCATCATGGAGAGGGGCAGGGGCAGACCTGATGCATCTGCGTGCACGCCTTTAGCCTGGAGAAGAAGATGGAGTTGGTGGAAAGTAAACTTGCCGCAGGTGAATTAACCGTCACTACTACAGGAGTGGGAAAATCAGAGGTCTGGAACGTGTTTGGAGTGGTGCTGGATTCTGATGGAAAGAAACATTTGAACATTTGATTTATCAGATGGTCCCGTTAGTAATGGAGAGACTGGGGAGAGCCTGAACTGGAAGTGGAAGTGATAAGCGTAAGAGCCTGAACTCCGGCGCACAGCATACATCATTACCTAACATTGCTGATTTGTTAAGGGAACTCCAATGATTTTAAACCTCAAAATAAGCATCCGCCCATTATGGAGACAGATTCCTATTACATTGTGCCAGACTGTATGACGAAGAGAAACGTAGTCACAGGCGATAAGGACCAGGCTAGAATGTTGCCAGGATGGTATCAGAATTGCACCATGGTAAAATTGCACCATGTGGGTTTTTCACCACCAGAGAGGGATTTCTTAAGGATTTAAGAATGCACCATGTGAAGGGTTTTCCTAGATCACAAATAACAGACTAACAAACAATTTGAGGAACAATATGTGACTATTATGTCCAAAAATCGTCATTATTTTTGCATTATTTCTTGTTCTTGTCTGTTTCTCTAAATAACCCAAGACCTGTTTGCACCAAATTTGTAACTGCAAGTGCAAAAACATTGAAAAAAGATGAAGAAATCCAGAATTTTTGCACCACTGACACTGGTAACTTATTATATATGTCAATACTTGATAACACAAATATACGCCCGTATACACAGCATAAACTACCGAGACATTATTTTAAAGAAAATAATGAGCAATGTTGTCTGAGAACTGTTAGGCCATTTAGAGATACAGTATAGTAGGCTACATGGTGTAATTCTTGCTAACATACCTTCAATAAATGTTGTACAGCAGAAAAAGAAAAGTTAGGGAATATTTTGCAATGGCCTGTTGCTAGGGTCAGCTATAAAAATCATGGCCTTCTAAAAGAAGCAAAGTAGTTCTTTTTTAGATATAATGCAGCACAGATACATGCCAGGAAACAGACAGACAATCTCCACACATGTCAAAACCAAGCAGCCTTGTTAAGTCAGCAACACTTAACTGTCTCTTCTTGTCTTTCGTTCTCTCTCTTACTTTTTCTCTACCCCCAACACCCCCCCCCCAGCATCGATAGAAAGCAAAGCATTGAACATTTGTATAGAAATGAGTTTTGAGAGACTTCAACTTATTAAAATCATGTGCTGGTAGCAAATAAATGATTTATAACAGATGTCACTGGCCATACATTTTTAAAATGCCAGTTTGACAATAACTGTAGACGCGAGTTCTATTACTTTAAACTCGGACAGTTTTAGCGAGATAGTCAAACTGCAATCATCGTGTAAGTGAAGTGACATTTTTCATGAAATAAATTCCCTTAGAAGAAAGCAAGAGCGGAAGTGCTCGCCCTACCGGCTAAGGCTGGAAGTGTTCCAGGTCCATCAACGGGACTGGATTGGCTCCAGCTGCAAAAAAGCAGGCAGTCCTGTTAAGAGGGGCCCCAAAGCGCTCGCTCTGGTCATTTCAGCGAAGGCAGACTCCGTTTATATCGCTGGAAGCACAGTGCCAGGCAGACACACCACACAGAGAACGAGTGAGGAAAAGAAAAAGAGCGAGTGAGACTGAAAGCAACCGCCGAGTTTGCATTGATAGCCAAATTATTTCCACATCTTATTCTCTGTCGAGGTTTAATTGAGGATTGTTTCGGGACATTGCAGCCTATTTTGCAGCCTAAACGTTTGCAGTGAGGTTTCATTCAATATGATCTGAAAATACCACCATCGTGAGAACGTTATATATGTCAACATTTGAATCGACGTGATCTTCAACGCAAAGGTAGGCCTATAGGCAACAGTTAACTTATATTGTAGACTACTTTATTCGTCGTGCGTCTTGTGTTGTACAAAATATGGCTTTCAACTTGGGCTATTGGGAGAAGTAGCCAAACCTATGGAATACAACGTAATCATGAAGAAATACACTGAATGGGTACAGAATTGTACCAAATATAAGACATTTACTAACTACTGTCATGACTTCTTTCTTCTACAGGTTGGCCTTACATGCGGAGTCATCTCTGGCGTGAAATGGGATATTTAGGCATTTTCTGACAACGTCTGTCAAAAACACTTGGAAACTTTTGTCTATTCAGACTTTCTCACACACTTGGTCGGGAGTGAATTCGCTTTGCTTTTTTTTTTGCTGTCAGCTCTTCCAGAAATGGTGGGGCACTTACATTTACAAGCTATGGATGATAGTCTAAAAGGCAAGAATCGAGAAGGGCTGCTCGACAGTCCGGATTCAGGACTACCCCCAAGCCCGAGCCCGCCCTTCTACTCGCTTTCCCCCGGGCTTCTCGAGTCACGGTCGGGGAGCTGTACGACGCCCGTGGAGCAACACCATGGGTTCTATAGAAAAGAGAGCCGAGAGGGAAAATTGGTGAGTGAAATATCGTTCAGTTTTGCACATGTAGCCTACAAACTCATTATCAATAGGCCAAGCGAACCACACAAATGCGCTTTGCTTTAAGCAATTAAATGTCAGCAATTAACCTTCAAACGTAGCCTAATTAGAAACGTTTATCGCAGACAAAGCAGGCCTATAATGGATCTGTGGTAATGGGTTACTGGCTGAAAGATAGTCATGTTTAAGACCAGCCAAGCACTGATCACCAGCAAATGGTTCATTTTTAAAAGACCCCGTATAGGCTCTACCACATCTGCAATGCTGAAGTAGGCAAGATAGTCTTGTAACTGTAAAGCAATGCTACACATCTGGACACAATCTTGGGAATTCTGTTCTGACCCCTAGGCCTACTTGACAAAGTCTCCACGACGGTAGAAAGCAATCAGTTTTTTCTTTTTTCTGTGTGTGAATAATTGTTGATTTGGGGCATAATAGGTTATTGCATTTGTATTACTGGATAATATGACACACTTCCATTCATTTTGGATGGACGCTGTCAAGGTAGTATCTTGGGACATTCACAGCTGCCCTGTATTCACATATAGCATATCCATTACTGTACATGCCCATGACCAACACAGGTAATAAGGTTCAAACATTCTCCATAAAGATTCAGATTTGGGGGTTAGACAGAACACATACAAACAGTTGTAGCAATAGAGCTCTATGTGCATTTGCACTCCAGTAGCCAACATTGAATAAAGTTCAGAGTCTTTGAAAGTTCATGCCGTGTCAAAAAGCACACAGACTCACGAGTGTAGGCTACGTATTAACAGTCTCAGTAATGATTAACATATGAGTAAACCAACACAAATTGGTACTTTGACATGCATATCCCCAACCATTCCCAGTTGTTGTAGTCCCCCTCAGTGAGTGCTAAAGAGAAGAATTGCATTGGAATACAGCTGTGTTTAAAGGAAGAGCAGTTTGCCATATCCTTCAAAGAAGCTCATGGTCTCCATAATTTGCCACTGGTTCAGTCATTTGGGATAAAATGTTTTCTGTACTGGGCAGATCCAGAAAAAAATGTTGAATAGCAGGAATGATATGGTAGGGGACAACATTGAGGGTTGAAAATGCTGGGAAGAGTTAAAAGGCTTTTGTTAAACATCTATATGCACACCTTTAGGTGAGAAAACTGTTGGTTATGGGGCACAAACTGGGTATGGGGAATGCAGGTGTTTTTAGGATTAAGTTGCTGTTGCTGTTGTCAGTGTACACAACATTTTCACCATGATGAGGTGAGGAAGTGCCTGATCTTTACTCATAACTGAAGGGACACAGTACCACATACTCTCAGCATAAAGTTTCTACAACTGCTGTACTGGCTATTGTGTGTAAACATAAGTGTGTAAACATAATATTTGCTGACAGCTAGGCTCCAGTTGAGCATGAAAGACCCCCGAAAGGCCAGGGTAGATCATCTCTGATTTTGAACTCAAAATAGTGGTTCCTTTAATATTCTTTATAAATATTTTTGGAAAGCATGGTACAGGGCAATTCTATGGAAAATTATGTTTTTTGTAACATCCATAACGCCAATAAAATGCTTGGCATTTGTATGATTTTTGTGCATTTTTTCTCATGTACATTCTTCAGCCAAAATTAGCAAATGCTCAAATTTCATGTAATCATTCACATCATACAAATGCCAAGGCATTTCACTGGCGTTATGGATGTGACAAAAAGTCAATTTTCCATGGAATTGCCCTACAAAAGACATAAAAATCTAAATCACAGTTAAGTCTTTCTGTATGGAAATCCAGTCACATCAAACATGTAATTTATCCTTTCAAGACATGGATAAAAGTTGAGATAAAAAGTTGTAGCTTGCCATATTAGCAGTGAGCCGTCCGGTTTAAATGTTTGAAGTTTCAACTCTACAAGTACATAATTATACTGTAATCTGCTTATTTTGTGTGAGGATTTGTCATAACACGCTACTAATGCAATAATGGTTTTAGAGTAGGATTTGCTTTGATCAGAGTGGACGCATTACTGTTATTGCAAAAAACTACTCTAGAAGTATGGGAGTATCAAAGGAAACTTGTCCAAAAAGCTTTATCCCATGAGCCTAGCCTACAGTTTGGATGTAGCGATAGCAGCATGCTAATGGCAAAGAACAGATACCCTTGGGAGTTGCAATGAGTGGCGCAAACAGTTTGACCTTCTGATTTGCGAGTTTGGGTGTTTGACGAGCCTAAAGACAGTGGCTTCCAATGTAACCAATCTCTCTGTGCTTGTCTTTCTTCCTGTCTCGCTCTGTATGCATGCGTGTGTTTGTCAGAGAGACACAGAGAATCCACACACACGAACACACACACAAACATAGACACACACACACGCACACACATACACACACACATGCACACACACACACTCTCAGCGCTTTATAATACAGTAGGACATGCCTGAGATACACAGCCAAGCTCTGATTTCTCCCTCTAAAGGTTACATATCACATTAAGCTAACTGCACCACACCTGCTAGTTACTGGCACACTCGGTTGTGCAAAGACTTTCAGGGCACAGCCCATTAAAACCAGGGAACTTCACTTCCCAGCACGAGAAGCTGAATCTGCGGATATTAAACCAAAATATATTTGCACTGTTCATGAGGACACTACTTAACTGCGTGTCTCATTGCTCATGTCAACAACAACATTTTTCGTCCGTTCAAGTTATTACCCAGCTCAGTGTGTGTGTGTGTGTGTGTGAGGAGGGGGGGGGGTGTGGGTGTGTGTATGCGTGTGTGTGTGTGTGTATGTGTGTGTGTGTCGTGTGTGTGTGTGTGTCGTGTGTGTGTGTGTGCGTGAGTGTGTGTTTGTGTATGTGTGTGTGTGTGTTTTGCACTTTCCTCCTGCCCCAGTGCCAAACATAGATCCCACAGAGTGATACCGAGCTTTTTGAAAAGTAAACCAGAGGGTTTGCACTCCAGTTTGAAATGATTAGCCCTGACACAGCCGGCCGAGACAGACACTGACAAACAAGCTCTTACTTGTTCATGGATGACTGCCTACACACCTACAGTACATACAGCCAGGCAGTTGCACACATGTGTGCTAACCTGTGTGGATTTGCTGTACTGCTGGAGAGATATGCTTGACTGCTCAGGTTGTCTCTGACTCAGGTTGTGTTTGACTCACTCCTTGACACAGCCCTTTGAGTCTTGCTTATCACGTTCAAACTATGAATCTAAAATATAACCCAATTCTGACAAACCGTTACAAACAGTTTGTAACAAGGAAAACATTTTTTTTCTTCTTTCATGAGCAAAGTCAGGCATGGTGGTAACCCTCATCACGGAACATGCAGTGATTGACAGGATGATTGGCTGCACAATGCAGTCCAGCCTGCAGGAGAAAGATGGCTTGGGTGGGTCCCCTCCGTTTTCATCACCTGAGCACTTTAGACTGCATTCGTTATCAGAGAAGGGCCTGCCTTCAAAAGACTGATAATAGACACCCCAAAGCCATCGCTGAGTGGGAAAGGAATACCATGGATGTGCCTCAGAGCACATTTTATTGCTAACACACCCTGTACTTTAAAACAATCACAGACACTGCACCGCCGTTTGATGGTGGTCAGAGCCCACGTTTCGGTTTAGCCTCCAGCTGGCGTAAAATGGTCTGTTTTCATATCTCTTACGGGAAATATGGACACCCAAAATAACAGGCTAACGAAGCCAGGTCACTTTGCATACAGGAGTCCAGCTACTATTATGTTCGTGTTTGTGCATGTGTGTGTCTGTTTGTGTGTGTGTGTATGTGTGTTTGTGTCTGTGTGTGAGGGTTAGTTCACGTCAGACGTGCGTGAGCTTGCACAAAGCTCTCCCTTTGCACTCTGGGGGGCTATTTTTGTGTTGTTTTCGTACGCCATCTAAGAACAATCTCCACACTCTATTCTGGGGAGGCGACCAGGACTCACACGGAGGCCATATGGTTGCATAAGAGAGTCATGACCTCAGCTGGCTGATTTAACCTAGCGGGGTTAGATCTAGCTGCAGCACACGCAAAGTGGCCTGAGCATTGAGGGCTCAGGTGGACAGTAGACTGTGGGTGAGGGTGTGCGGTGGGTGGGTTCAGAGGACTCAGAGGACTTGTGTACGCGGTGCCCTTTTCGCTGTGTGCAACTGAAAGCATGTGTTGTTCCCGCGCCGGGGCTTAAGGCTGGTATTACAAAAGGGTCTTGGTAAACACAGCAGTGGTCACTGAAGAAAGTGGGTGTGAGAGAGAGGGAGAGAGAGAGAGAGAGAGAGAGAGAGAGAGAGAGAGAGAGAGAGAGAGAGAGAGAGAGAGAGAGCGGAACTACTCTGGTCACTTATTCACCTGACACTTAAACATACACCCACTCCAACAAACGGTGGCATGCTTCTCTGGTTAAGATGATTTATTAGGCTGCTGCAGCCACTGGCCCTGAATATCAGTTAAAGTCACAGGGGCACAGAAGAGGACTAACAAACAACTCAAACACACCATGGTGAGGTCAGATACCACATATACACACACCCACATCTTTGGCGTTTCACGATGAGGACAACTAACCCTTGAAATGGAACAGGAATAAGCTCTGTTATGAGTGTGTCTGTGGGCCTTTTATAAACCGAGTCATATTTTGTGCCAGTAGTACTGTCTGGCTAGATTATTACAGGGGCTATAAAGGAGACTCCCATGGCAAAGCAGCTGTACTACACACACATGCACGCACACACACATGCACACACACATGACACACACACACACACACACACACACGCACACATACACACACACACACACACAGACTCATATTTGCCGCTGTACTTTTAACTTACACCCCCATTATTGTATTGCAGCTGGGCAAACACAGCTACCCACAGCAGATGCACACACACTCACAGAGAGAGAGAGAGAGAGAGAGAGAGAGAGAGAGAGAGAGAGAGAGAGAGAGAGAGAACGAGAAAACCTACCCACAAAGTGACAGCTGTGTTCTGTCCTTCCTTTTCACACTGGTGGCCTGTTGGTCCAACCTCATCAAACAGAATCTGTTGATTGAACTGATACAAGGCACATACCAGAGATATAAACTTTCATGTGAAAATGGAACTCACGTGAGTCCTGTTTCCATGTGGTCATACGCACTTCCTTTGAAAGTAGAGAGAGATTTGACTTCTGTATGGAATAAACAGGGGTGCCTATACTCTATGGTAGAAACTAGAACAGTGTGTATGTGTGTGTGGGTTTGTCATTACACTGTGGTTGCATATGTCTGCTGCAATCCACACAGTTGGCCATGCCCTTGGCCTACAGTGGCACACAAGCACGTCCTCAAACCCTGACTTGTCACACATATGGACACACACACACACACACACACGCACGCGCACGCACACACACCCTAACTGAGGACAGGAAGACGAAATGAAAGAGAATATTTTTGGCTACCTCTCCTCCCCGACCGACTCTAGAATTGGACCAGTCTCCGGTGGAATCCCACTGTCTCCCCCACTGATTCGCAGATGGGTCGGACAGGCTGGTATTTTTCGCCCGTGGGCCTGGAACAGCTGTATCCAACAAAGCCGAGTCACTGAATTACTGGCATTCCTTAAGTGCTTCCACATGCTGGAATATGTAACCATCTCTTGCCCAGTAGAACGCCACAGAGCTTTGTCTACTGTGTCAGGCCCGTGCCACACACACTAGGTTTCTTCACACACACTCTCACACTCACGCCAGCTGCATCTGTTGTGTCGCCCTCCACCCAAACACTTCCAAAGCTGGGGAAAGCTGCAGCACAAAAAAAAAAGATTCAAACAATGCAAAGCCCAATGCTGTGGTTAGAATATTAAAAAGATAAAACTTTATAGAAAATGCAGATTACGTTTTTATTATGTGCATAATAGGGCACTCCATTTACTGAAGTAGTAACACAATGTATGAATAAATGCATAGCGCATCCACCAGGCGATGGTTGTTATGTAAGGGGTAACAGTCACCGAGTTGACCCGATTTATGGAATTAATGGACGAGGCAGAGGCAAAGAACTCCATGACACAAAGTCCATAACAGGACCTTGAGCTTTGTGAGGACCAAAACCTTGTGAGGACCAGAATGTTGTGAGGGCCAGAACTTTGTGAGGACCTTAACAGCACTGTAATCAGGACTGTATTCAGGGCTCCAGGTGAAACAGCAGAATTCTAAGAATATCCATCCCCCTTCCCTCCCTCCCTTCCTCCTTTCACTTCTCCTCCCACACTCCTCATTCCACTTCATCACACGCTTCCAAATCCTGAGGTGAACTGAGCTCGACCCCTGTGGCGAGAGAGGGAAGAGACTCAGATAGATGGGAACTTCTCCTGTTCCAGTAGATGTTCTGGTCTGGTAGCAGGGCTCTCTCTCTTTATCTCTGTCTCTCTATCTCTCCCTCCTTCTCTTCCTCTGTTCTTTGAGCACGTCACCATTAAATAGAATTATGACTGAGCATCAACAGCCTCCCGCCAAAGCTGCTACTCTGGCTTTCCAGAGGACAGGCACAATAAATAAACACACACACAGGGCTTGGATGCGAGAACCAGGTGTCCTCATGTGTGTGTCTGCCTATCCTGGATCAGCTCAGCGAAAAGAGAATGAGACGGCGCGAGGGGTCAAAGATGGGGAAGCTGAGACGTATGCAGACCTTTTTCCAGCTCAATATGGCTGTCAGCACACTTGTAATAGGACTAGCGTGTCAGTGGGATAAATAATTGCATAGGGAACTGTAGTGCTATTGTATGCTACTGAGTGAGGTAGTGTGTAGTTGGGAAAGTTTGGTAGGCCTACACTGAATACTGCCTGACAGCTTGTCCTCACTGCATGCGAGGGTCTTGAATTCTCTCTGTCTACACTGAATCTGATAGATATGGCATTTTTCTGCATCATATTTCTCATTCAAAAACAATGTGAGCGACAGAAAGTAAATATAAATGGCGTCCAACAAAAGTGCCCCATCGCACAGCACTGTGTCTGTGCCAGGAAATTCAAATGGAAATTAAACTGATTTTGTCGCAAATGCTTGTTCACATCACATGCATTTAGGACGCGGTGTAAGTTGCTAGTGTGCACCAGGGGAGTAAAGCAGTGAGCCTGCACATGGTCTCAGAGGCTGGTTTTGGTATGAGCACTAATAGCTGCACCAGGTGGAGTCTTGAAAATGCCCAGACCTACCACACACATACACACACACATACACACATGTACACTCGCTCTATGAAATAGGCAGACAAACAAGTGGACACCCACACACACAGACGGACATAAAGACAGACACCCAAACAGATAGAACAACCCACATAGCTTACAGACAGACAGACAGATAGACAAAACAGATGGATATCATGTGGATATCCACACAGTCAAGTCAGACAGGCAGTGCCCACACACAGACAAACACGTGTATACACACACACACTCTTTCTCATACATAAATCCATACACACACAACACTCACACAGACAGACATAGTCTAAGTGCTTTCACCAGCCAGATTGGAAGTAGCTGGGACTGGGACAGAGAAATGGATTCCTTCTAGACCATGGCCTCCTCTATAGGCAGCCTTCACTTAGGACCTGTCTGTTATCTCCCAGGGATCGGTGTTTGTGTCTACATATCTCTCAGTACCCCCCTTTAAAGGCTTACTGTTTGGATAGCTGCATTCTCAGTCATGGTAGATTCTCAGCGACTTGGCTCACTTAAAGGGTTCTCTTTTTGTTTCAAAGTTGACTTTGGCCAACACCGAGACTTTTTGAAGTTCTCAGGCTTGTTGTTGATATCATTACTGATGATGAAAAAGACCGATAATGAAAAGTAAAATATTTCAATACTTATTGTAGGGGTAAAGCTACTATATCAATAATGTAATGAAAGAAGTTTGTATGAGTCAAACAAATACAGGTTTATTTGTCTAAGGGATGGGATGTGGTGATATTATTAATATATTTCCTCATTCACCGTCTTAATTTACTTGTTGTTTAATGTTTATACTCATTTATCTTGTTTCACAGGAGCAATGTTCTTATAATTCCAAATCAGCATTTGTCAGAAACCTACTTACACCACAGACAGACACAGACCTAGACAAACACACACTTTCTAACTCTTTGAATCTCTTTAAATGATGTTTAGTAGCATGAAATAAAATACTCCAGAACGTATTCCAAACATCTCTGGTGGCCAATCGTCATGGCCTTGCATGTCCTCACCACTATCCTCTCCTCTCTCTCCACAGCTTCCCTACCTGCTGCTGAACTCGCAGGGCACAGAGCTCAAGACGCGCATGCAGCCTGTGGTCTACGGAGAGAGCATCGAGGTCAACCCCAAACCTGAGCAGGAAGTGAAGTGAGTCTGACCCCTCTGACCTTCTCATCTCTCTCCTCTGCGTTGTCTGGTATTTTTTCCACCCCCACACTCACACTAGAGTTCTTGGCCATCGTTGTGTTCGACCTTTAGCTCTCAGCGGTTCTGTACAGGTCATGACATCCAGGATCGACCTCCTGATTTTATGGCTTGGATAGGATTTGAATTTGAAAAAAAAAGTTGAATTGTAAAGGAGAATCTGTATGAAAAGCAAAGGTGCATTATTGCAGGTTGGGTTAGAACGTAATATTTTAACCAGTCCAGATGATTTCACCCATTGCCTTCATTTCAAGGTTTGCCTAGATTAGCACTTTCAGGTGGTAGTCTCAAAGAACAGGGTTGTCTCAAACAATTCACTAAAATTGGCCCATCTGGGTCAACTGTCTGAGACCATTCAGAGGGATGAGATAAGTATAAAAATATCAATCATGTGGCAGGCAGGCAGGACATATTAGTACTTCCAGCTTGACATGGAATATTGTCCTACCTTGAAAAGTACATATCACAATTCTTCTTCTTCTGGTCATCCCCAGCTGCCCTCTCATTCATTCCTGTGTTCTACTTAGGTTCCATTCTTCCGTGAGGTATGCGTCGGACCGCCACTACCGTGAGCAACTTTACTGTGCGCCTGTTCCCGTGCCCACCAACTTTCGCGAGACGGTGGTGGTGGCGTCTCCCGACTGCACCTGGCGCCACTACAAGGCCGAGGTTTACCTGCAGCCGCGCCACCGGCCACTGCGCTTCCAGAGCACGGCCATCGTCTACCCTAAGCACGCCCGCAGCACCTACCGCACCACGCTCAGCCACCAGCCCTCGGGCTCGGGGGCCGGCCGCCGCTGGTTCTCCTCCACCGTGCGCCTGGAGTCCAGTGAGGACCTCAGCCCCTGCATCATCTACACAGAGGACCTCTGAGGAGACTGTGGAGTGGAGCGGAGAGGAGTCGGCGCAGCAGGAGCGATGGAACGACGCGGAAGAGGGCTAACAAACCAATAAACACCAAGCCAGGAATCACCAGTGGCAGTCGCACCCACCTTATGAACTCTTGATGAGCCTCGTGTGAAGGGAGGCCAGAGGATTGGGGTGGGGGGCGCTGGGGGACTAAACTTAACTCTTCTTGTGAAGATAAGGGATCTAAATGGACAGAAAGGGTGTGTGCGATGGGGCAAATAAGAGGGACAGGCGGACCGGCACCAGAAGGGAGACGTCTGAGACAGAACACTTTATTTGTCTGCCTGGGTGTTGTGTCTGCCTGGTAGTACATAGATTAGCGGAGAGGTTACAGTGTTGCTAATCTTTTTTTTTCAATAGGTTTTTCCCGCGTATTTACTTTGTCTTATATAACTGCCTTAAAAATCCCTCACAGTGCTGAAGTACTCCCTAGGGCACCATGTCAAATACATCCTCAGCCAACATAGCTGTGGCTGGAATCCTGCAGACAGATGTTATAAGAAGAATAGTACATTCTGAAATGCATCCTACGTTATTTTGCGTACTCCCATAACTTAATACTCTCTTGGAAAGCCAATTATGTTAGCCACAGCTGTCTAACAGCCTGATTGCACTCATTGGTGTATATATGTATAGTTTTGTTCCCTTTTGCTTGCTGGCTTTGCTGGTGTCCAAGCAGGATGCCAGGCCTGTCGTGAGCACTTGAAAGGTTGGACCAAAGATTTGACAGTAAGACAGACTGTCAAGCTCTGGGAAGTTTTGGTATCCACAAGAACAAGACATTTTATGTAGGCCCTCAGTGTTGTGGCTCTGTCATGGTGCTACTGCAGGTCTTCTGCTGGGAATGCAGGTGTTTGGTCCAGTTCCAACTCACACATCTTATCAGTAAGATTCTTTACATACGATTAGGACAGGGTCAGATTTCAAAACAACAGCATCCCCATTTGAATAATAATCTCTCTTAGGGCGTACTCACACTATGCCATCCGTACCGTGCCCGAGTATGTTTGATCCCCAAAGTCCGGTTTGTTTGACCAGTGTGATCGCTCCGTACCGTACCCGGGCACGGTATGCTTATCCGTGCCTGGTAGAGATGCACGGTTCGCGGTTGCAGCCACGGACTCCGCGGTTAAACCACGAATCGGGCGGATGACGTGAAGAAATATAATATTTTAATTAAATTCGGGCGGGTGGCGGTTGAACCAATCAAACGCATCACCCATATACATTAAAACAACCAGGAGGGTGCGGTTTTGAAAATTGGTCAAAAAACGTTGGTGCGGATGGATGGCGGATGGATGATAAGTTTTGCTATGCGGTTACGGTTGAAATAATAGCCCATCCGCGCATCTCTAGTGCCCGGGTCCACTTGAGGAGGTGGACTCGGGCACGGTACGGTTGATATGCAAAGATTCTAGAGCACAGCAACTCAACCGTGCCTGGGTACAGTTTGATATTATGCAGTGTAAGTGCGGACCAAGAACGGGAGAGAACCGTACTCTGGCACGGTACAAGTGAATTGTGCCTGGTGTGAGTACACCCTTAATATGCAGTTTGACAATTTTCTTGGAAAATTTAAAATGAGCATGTAATGGAAGAATGTGTGAAAGACAAAAAGAGTTTGATGTATATAGAACATGCTGTAACCTCAATTTGTTCCTTTTGACTGAGTTGTGATATAGTCCTGCATTTGGATTTATTAATTTAGTAGTTTTTCATTTTCTGGGTAATGATGACCATTATAGAAGCTCCTCCTATCTCTTCACTTCATATGTCAGTCCTTTAATTCCCCTGATGCAGAAAGTGTATTATAATATGCCTAAAATAAGAGTTTCCTTTCATTTACATATGAGTTTTTCCCCTTTCTAATGGAGGATTAAGTACCTGTTGTACATTTGTGTTGGGAACCTGATCCTCAAGACTTTTAGCTCCTTTTTTGTTGTTGTTGTCAGTCTTGTGTTGTTGAATGGTAAATGCTCAATTTGGTAAATATTGAACTATGCAATTCAGATTTCTTACCTCATTTATGAAAATCTTTCTTATCTAAGTGTAAAGGTTTGTTTTTCCATTTCTTGGTGAAAATGCAATGGTTCTTGCTTAGGAAAATACAGAGCAAGGTTTAGCTGAAATACAAAAGGGAAGAGAATGGAAAATGAAGAGATTGGACAGAGCTTTAAGAGCTGAAAGGAAAGTAATAAGATGGGATATTATTGGTGGAAAGAGTAAGATGGGATATTATTGGTGGAAAGAGTTTTTAGCTTGTGGCGGCTAGCTTTACCAGGCCACTTGTGAGCTAGCTGTATTAGATCTCTGGATATAGCACGGCTAAAGAAGGCCATCTGGGGGAAGCATTTAAAGGAGGCACTCCATTCCATTGCAGCATTGTTGGGATGTTGCTGTAGATTGACTGATAGATGATACCAATGAAAAAAAAGCTATTGAGACTCGGCTTCAGACAGCAGCTGAGTTGGGAAAGGACTTGGTCCTGACTTGGCATGGATCAGGTAGATCCATTTCAGGTTCCGAGGAGTGCGTGGTAGTCTGATCAAGGGTCTGATCCATCAGATTTAATTCATTACCCCTTACTATAGATGCACATAGGTTTTGTGTTAAAGCTGTGTTGAAATGCATGTTGAGAAGAGCATGGCACACTGGGGGCTCCATTTGGGGGTGGAAAACAGTCTCTTACCCATCTGTAAGTGTGAGATGAAAACCTGGAAGTGTGTGAATTTTGTAGAATAAACTCACTGTCTGGTGGTAACAGGAAGCAGAGTTGATCATTAACAAAAATGTCTACTGGCCCACAAAGAAATAGGGCCATTGTGGTCGTGCAGATGAGGGCAAATCAAGGTTTCAGCTGACGCAAGTCCGGTAGCCGAATTCTGTGAAGGCCTTGTTCAAGACCAGTGATAATGGAAAATTGTGAAGGTTTTAGGAAAGTGACGAGGGTCTGTGTGAAGTCTGTCAGATGATGTGGTGGATGTGAAAAAAGACTAGAGATTATTTTAATTTAGGGAATTTCATGAAAGAGTACTCCAACAGTTACTGTTCCTGTCTCTTAATGTTTTGAGGATTTGTTTGTAAAATACTTTTGTTGTTGTATATGTGGAAATGCGGCACTTCATAATTCTCTTTATATTTTTGTATAATTTCCCATGTTGGTGGTCTCCTTTTTTTTTTTGGAAAGCAGATGAGTAAATAATTTAAAGAGGAAAAATGTATATCTTAAATAAAATAAAAAATTGAAAAATTCCCAAACCCAAACATTGCCAAACTTGTCTGTTCTTTTTAAATCATTCAATTTACAAGCTCTAGTGTTGTAAATGTACATGTAATATGAATCAGATTGCTTTATCAATATGAATCAGTATATATATATATATATATATATATATAGGGTTGCTGAACTTTTGCTGAAGTTTTTCCAGAGCTATATGTGCATGTTTGTATGCATGTGTAGACGCGTGTGTGTGTGTAGTTACACAAATTACGATGACAGGTAGCACAAGACCTGTGGGAATTCCTAGAGAATCAGACCTAGCAGATCACAAAGCTCGGTATGCATGGTCCTGCATACTGCATACAAATGCAATCAGGCATCCATAAATGTTAGAAACAGGAGGACTTGAACCTTTAACACGTTCTCCACACTCAACTGTCTTCAGTGCTCACTGTAATGTTCAACACATAACATAACCTCACGTAATTGTGGAAATAAGCGTGAGGAAACCAATGTTATTTTGGCATACTCCATATACTAGTGGTAGTATGACGTGAATAGAACAGGTTAGAACTATTCTCAGCTAAGCCACAGCCCTCTGTATGATCAGTCCAGAGACATGTGGGATGGGCCCCAATTCTGAATGCAGGAGGCACATTTTTATGTGTCCGTGTAATGTCAGACACACATTCATAGGCATGAAGTAACGAAGCCCCCAAAGGACCATGGTGGGAATAATCTTTTTAGAGCAGAGAATGTATTTTTTAGAGCCCATACGTTTTGTGTTCCCACGCAAGTTTTGCGTTCCATCACAAGTTTTTTTGCAATAACTTTTGCTTTCCGTCGCAGTCAAAAATATTGCGAGGGAATGCAAAACTATTTCGAGAACGCAAAAAGGGGTCTACAAATGATTTCCCACCATGGTGCTTCAGCGGCTCCGTATGAAGTTGCCCAAACCATTATATATATATATATATATATATATATATATATATCTCCACTTACCTACAATGTGCTAGTCTCTCAGTAGACCATTTCAGTTGAAATGTCTCTTCAGGACAGATACACACTGCCTCAGAAAGAGTGTATTGAGCATTGCATGGTCACACTGTAAAAGCCACAAGACTGGTGATTACTGTGGATAGAGCGCCCTCTAGTGGTGTATATATGGTTGCACCCTTGCCTTTGCACGGCCTCTAAAACTACTGTACCCACATGGGGTGTAAATCCTTACAAAGCATTAACAATCGGTCACTGGTCCTGACTGTAAACAGCAACAAAGTTAATATAACAGGAATTTTGGGCACATTGTTTATATATCTTTAAGCTACATTTTATAAAACATGTTTATTTAATTTACCCAAGTAAGTCATATTTATAGACCAAAGCAATAACAAAAACCCAGACCAAGATCATGTGAATGGCAATAAGCTTTTTATTTCAACATTAAGGCAGTGTCTTACTTATTTTTTCACTTTTAATTTGTTTTAAGAGTTTTTTTTACACTGCTATCCACAAAAGCTTGCTGGTGGGCCATGTTTAAACTGGAGGAAAAAAAAACAGTGAGAACAGTATTTTTTTTTTCTTTCTTTTTTTTGTCTGTGAATACCAACCTTGCAGCAAGCCACATAAATATGTACATCTCTTAATGTCTATGTACAAATCCTGTCTATTTTACACTGGGTTGTCATAAAAAAAATGAAAACAATAAAGCAAAAAAAACGAAAATATGCAAAAACGGATGAATGAAACACACATGCGCAAACGTGGTAGTAGAAAATAGATGCTCTGAACCGTGGCCACCTCATGTCCCCCTCCCCTGCCCCTAAACCTACCCTTGGTGTGACAGAAGCCCGAGGCGCAGGCCTTTAGCCATTCACCTGGATCAGCAGCCCTTGATGGCGATTAGCATCTGTCAATCATCCAAAAACAGAGGCCACATTCGACCAGAGCAATGAAATAGTCATGGGTACCAGAGGAAGGACGAAAACGTCTCGATATGTGGAACTATGAGTGTGGCTTTGTGCTCCCCCCACACACCTTTTAGGTGAATGGTGAGCAAATAAAGTGTTTTGGGAAATCCACTGGCCTGTACAGGTGTGGGAGCGACGCAGCTGTGACTGCCAGTATGGAGGAGTGTGTGCATGTGTGTGCTGTATATAAAAGGTGCTGTCAAGCTCACTCTATAACTTCCTTTTGAATTTAGGGTGAAATTGCCAAGCACTCTGATTTAAATTGAAGAGCTACAGCACTTTAAATGTTTTCTCAAAAAGTACATTTTGATCACGTTCATTAACAATCGATTATTACCACCAGACAGAACGAATAGAAAAAATCTGAGTGCAAAAACATTTTTGAAAATGGTTTAAAAATGTGTCCCCCCATTCAGGGACTATAAAATGGGTACGCAAAGTTGAACCTTCCCTGAGGTCTTCTTGTTCTCCCAAGAGGACAATGGTGGAAAACCCAGGCTGAAGGAAATACGATGAGTCTACTTTCAGAATAGATTAAATCACCATCATGAGACACAGGCTAGTGAATGTGTCTATTGCTGATCTTAAAAAATGTCATGCCACGTTGATCTTAAAGTACTAAAATTACTGCCATTACTGCCAACAGAGAGGATATAAACAGCTAAAAAAAGGGAGATCAGCACCTTTTATGTATTCAGTCAATTTCCATTGTTTTTCGCTGCAAGGCTTTAACTAAGATCCTTGCCGTCTCAAACTGAGGAAACTGAGCGCAGAGCAGAGGACAACCAGAAACAAAAGGTACCATGAGGGTACGGTAGGCATACACTTAACACAGAGGACATGACAAGTAGTCTCCACGTAGTTCAAGCCTTAAATCGTGCGTATGTGTAACTACTGTACTGGAAATGCCACTTGACATGGAGGAGTAGGGCTGTACAGGGCATAGGGTGGGGTTTGGGACGGGGTCGGGTGGACATGTCACACAGGGAGGCCAGATTTCCTGTTTTACTGGAGGGTGGGGAGTTCAAAGTTCAGAGGTTGCTCAAGCCTTCAGGCAGCACTCGTCACATCTCTGTTGTCGTGTTTTTGTTCCGTGAGGTCGCGCGTTCGAATATCAGTCAACCGACGTGCATACTTCTTCCCCCCCCCCCTCCGGGTGAGGGCAGGGAGAACTTGCGAGAGAGCTTCAAGCTCTACTCACCTCATCCCTTCCCCATCACTGTGATTGTCGTTTATCCACGGGAACATCTAAACAATCGACGGCATCAACAACAACAACAATAACAACGCGTCCATGTGGGTCAATCAGCAGGCAGGGTGGCGTTTTGGGGTGGGGTTTGATATATTCAAACAGAAACTCTTTTTTTTCTCTTCCTCCACAGTAAAGTGTCATGGCTGTGTGAGGTCCCTCTCTGGACAGAGTGGACCTAGAGAGCGAGGCCAGAAGCTAAGTGCTCGACGCAGATACAATACAAAAAAAAGTAAATAAATGTCATCAAAATAAGCATGAGGGAGACAGAGAGAGAAAATCAACAGTCATAAAACAAGATACATCCCCCGTGAAAGTGAGTCAGCCAAATCAGGTATTGTGACGCCAAACACGTCTTGTGTGTGGACAGGGAATCCATGTCTGGGGTCGGCAAGGTGCACTTGCAATGGGGACGGAGAAAAAAAAAAAAATTAGAAGAAAAAAAAAATGACAATGGAAAGACAGGAGAAAAAAAAAAAAACATTTGAACATGTGACACGGACATGTGACGTGGACATATGTGTACCCTGTAAACCAAAATTATATGACCCTCCCACTTGAACACATCATTGCAAAAACAAAATGCATGAACAGACATCATATATATTATTTGACACAATCCCAAAAAGTAATGAGCAGAAAGTAATAACAGAATAAAAATCACCGTCAAAAAGAAAATTAACTGCAGCTCACTTAACACAGGACTGTCCACAAAAAAGGGGGGAAAAGAAGAAAAAAGAAACTGAGTGAAAATGCTCAGACGAGTCTCTGGTTTTGGATGCATTCTGATGGCTGCAGAGCTCTCCGGGGAGTTCACCTTGTCAGAGCCTTGCACACGGTTTCCAGTTCACTAGTGTATGAGGCTATGAGAAGCTGGGGACACTGGGGGGCATTGGGAGCGAATGACTCTGGAAACTGAGCGGGTCCTTTTGGCCATTTTGGAACTGGAGAATGAATAATTGTGGATTGGGGGGGGGGGGGGGGGGTTCCTATCAGCCATCTTTAATCAGGACTGTATGAGGGCTGCACTTTGTTGCGAGAGGTGAGTCTGTTAAGCTAGTTAGTGAGTCTCTTGATTCCAATACTGAGCCTTGAGTCCTTCAGTCATATGTGAGGAGTTACAAGGTGCCTCTATCTGTATGTCTGTATGAATGTTTGTATGTATGTATGAATGTTGGTATGTATGTATGTATGTATGTATGTGGTTGGCTTTGAATTTGGAGAGCCAAGAGAGCACAGAGCCCTGTGCTGGGCAAGGCAATGCCTGGAGACGCTGTGTGTGTGTGTGTGTGTGTGTGTGTGTGTGTGTGTGTGTGTGTGTGTGTGTGTGTGTGTGTGTGTGTGTGTGTGTGTGTGTGGTTCTGAGTGTCTGCATGAATAAGGCCAGAGAAATAAACCAGACACACACGAAAGAGACGAACATTTCTAAAGGAGTTCTGAAAAAGTGATTCTTGTAAAGACTAGTCCTCGGTAGAATGCACACGGTTAATGTGGTTGTGCAGAAAAGAAAAGAAAACCCACTAAACAGACATCTTTATACATATTCACACACACACACACACACAGACAGACACACTCACACCTACGCAGCAGTGGAACAAAAAATAAACATAAAACACAAGTACACACACGTAACCACTCACTGCTTTTGCATCAGTGGGGGCCACAGCAGGGAGTGTGAGGTATATATAATGGAGATTGGGGTCGGGTGGGCCAACTGTATGTTTCCGTGTGTGTGTGTGTGTGTGTGTGTGTGTGCTTGTCTGAGTGTGTGTGGTTCCATCT
Source organism: Alosa sapidissima (assembly GCF_018492685.1). Taxonomy (NCBI): domain Eukaryota; kingdom Metazoa; phylum Chordata; class Actinopteri; order Clupeiformes; family Clupeidae; genus Alosa; species Alosa sapidissima. The sequence goes on from NC_055964.1 coordinate 18,456,399, forward strand.
TGGGCCCGGTTCTTCCTGTGCGTTAGGAGTCTGAGCTTGATCTGAGTGTTTTGGTCAGTGAGAGTAATGCAGCGGCGGCGGCAGCAGCAGAGTCCGTACGTGTGTGTGTGTGTGTGTGTGTGTGTGTGTGTGTGTGTGTGTGTGTGTGTGTGTGTGTGTGTGCGTCTAAAACGAGGACCGATGCAATGGATTTCTCAAGAGTCTAGAATATTGTTCTTGTTATCAATGGAGACGTGTGTGTGTGTGTGTGTGTGTGTGTGTGTGTGTGTGTGTGTGTGTGTGGGTCCCTCACTCGCTGTCGGACAGCGTCTCGTATTGAGAGCACAGCAAGGGCTTGGGTTCCTCCTCCCAGGCGCGGCCTTGGCCGGCCCCTTGGCCGCTCTGATTGGTCTGGGTGGGGGAAGGGGCGGGGCCCGGACCCATGGGCAAACGCATCGTCATGGTGAGGGGGTTGTAGGGAAAAGGAGTGGGACCTAAGAAAGAAACAGGAAGAGGTTTTAAAAAAGGATGTGTGTGTGTGTGTTGTACCCAAAGATCAATCAGTACAGATGTAGTTAGAAAGGGCTATGTATGTATGTGCTATTATGTATACATGTATGTGATTTGTGTGTGTGTTTGTGTGATTATGTATGTATGTGTGAACTGTGTGTGTGTGCGCGTGTACCTGTAGAGGACGGCCGGTCCTCCCACACGCGGTTGGTGAGGGGCGTTCGGCGGTTGCAGTCTCCCTCTGAGTGGACGGAGGACACGGAGGATGGCCTCTCTCCGCCGGACAGACCTGGCCCCGGAGACTTGGCCTTGCGCCCGTTAGAGCGGCTGCCACCGCTGGACTTGAGCTTGCCGGCTCCTGCACGCATAGAGAGAGAGAGAGAGAGAGAGAGAGAGAGAGAGAGAGAGAGAGAGAGAGAGAGAGAGAGAGAGAGAGAGAGAGAGCGCGAGAGCGAGCGAGCGTTAGGTGAGCAACAATGCCACCAGCACAATCCCAGACGAGAGCAACTGACTTGGTATATAATTAATACACATAAACTGCTGTACACTATGCAGTATATAAATACATGTGTGTAAATAAATAACTAAATATAAATTGAGATAAAAATGTAAGATACTCCTCTTGCTGTGCAACAGTGGAATGGACATTGCAGTAGCAATGCCACAGTAGTCATTAGATCAGGTCAGGTGACTTATAGGGTGACTGCGTGTGGAGCTCACCTGAGTAGGAGTCCTCCTGGTGACCCTCAGCGCCGGACGTGGTCGTGGGGGCAGAGCCCATGGAGGTGGGCTGCCGATCTTCCCCCTGCTCGTCATATTTGCCCATCAGGGCCTTGCGGATGATGGCTTCCAGACCAATGGTGTTCCCTCCGGTCTCTGGAGCAGGGTGACTGCGCACATTCACAGGACCTGAGAGAAGAAAAGGGAAAGAAAGAAAGAAAGAAAGAAAGAAAGAAAGAAAGAAAGAAAGAAAATGAATGGAGTAGAAGGGAAAATGGGGTGAAAAGAAAGCAGAAAAAGAGATAATGGGAGTGGGAAACCATTAGCAAAAAGAAGAGTTCAATTATGAAGGTGCTTCTGAAGGTGTGCTGCTCTAGCTGACATTATGCTCTGATCCCAGGTGTTTGGGTCTAAGTGTGTGCGTGCTTAGTTGGCCTTCTTAAAAGGTGCTATAAGCAATGTAACATGGTTTCTAAGCTAAAACATTTTTTGTCCCATACAGCTAACATCACCTCACCATCCACTAGCTGCCTGTGCCCCGATACACTGTAAAAAAAAAAAAACACTGTTCCAGCAAATCACCGATGAGATGCATGTTTGGGAGAGTTTCAATTCAAGCGGGAGGGAGTAGCGAGCTAGCTCTCTGTTTTGTTTGAACGTCAACAGAAGTGACGTTACCCTGCAGCTTATAGCACCTTTAAGTGTGTGTGAAACTTACCAGCAGTGGTGGTGGAGGCCGGCATGTTGAAGATCTCTGTGCCGGGCTGAGCAGGATCTGAACGAGGGCAAGACAAGCAAACAGATGTTAACCAGAGGTACTAGGATTAGCCACCTCATCACATATAAAGCTTACTGTAGCCACTATAAAATCAGGCCCTATAATGTAAGGCCTAGTGTCGGGTTGGTGAAGGCTTGATCATTTCACCTCTTCAAAAAGGTGTTTGTGTTTTTGTGTGTGTGAGTGTGAGAGTGTGAGTATGAGAGAGAGAGAGAGAGAGAGATAGAGATAGAGAGAGAGAGAGAAAGAGAAAACACACTAGCTGTTTGTGTGAAGGTGTCAACTCACTGAAGTCGCTCTCGTTGCCAATCTTCTTGATCATCTCCTGCTTCTTCACCTTGACGATGGTGGAGTTGCTCTCCGTCAGCTTGCTGAAAAAGGCTGGGGGCTGAGAACCACTGGCTGGAGAACGAGAGCCCATCCTGAACAGACACAGATAGCGGGAGAAAGAACATGAACGTCTGGAAACAAGCATCTGTGTGTGATCAATTTATACTCATCAGCCTGCCAGTTTGAGGTGATGTGAGTGTATAGACAAGTCTAACTCCTGAATGTGGAGGTTTCTTCTGCTTGTTAACCGTGAAGTGATTGCAAATGCTTGCTTGTCGGTGAGTGACAATATAATATGTGAGAGTAAAATATGTGAGAGTAAAACGTGAGTGTGTCTGAAGTTGTATGTATACATGATTATCCAGGTATGGTGTGTGAGCGTAAGGCTGTCAGTGTGAGACTGCATAGGTGTGGGCCTTACACTTGCTCCCCCTGGTCATCTGGGTAGGAGGTCCCCTGGGACTCGGCCTCAGAGACGCCCCCTGGTGGTGACACGGGCTCTATGCCATCGGCTGACAGGCTCACTGGAGACTGCTTGCTCTGAGGAGGAGATCTACACACACACACAGAGAGAGGCAGACACACACACAGGCACAAATAAATACAGAATTGTATTTAGTATATTTAAATTGTATTTTTTTTTTTTTAAAGTTCATGTTTTTCAGACGGAGGGGCTGTATCTCTTCCTGTTTTGTGTGCTGGGGCTCTTACCGGTCTCTCAGCCTCTCCCCTGGGCCATCTTGCATGCTGCCCTGGCTCTGGGGGGCGCTAGGGGGCCGGGTGAGGTCCAGGCCTGGGGAGCTGTGGTACCCAAACAGGGACGGCTGGCTGCCCATCTGACTCTGCTGTCGAGTGTAATCCTTAGTAATGACCTCCTACAGGGGAGCGGACAACGGGGCGAGTTAGTTAAGTTATGTTAACAGGCATTCTCTTCCACTCACTCCAGTAAAAATGACGGGAAACATATGCATACATATGCATCTGTATACAGAGACAAAGAACAGAAGAGGTTTATGAACAGAACACCTTACATCAGATATTACATCAGATTGACCTGCGTACGGTGCAGGTGGCCCAGTCAGTCGCGCCACGGCTGGGGCCAGATATTGATTTTGAATAGGAACATATATGCGAGTGGAAACACTAGTTGTCACACAAACAGACATGATGGAGAGGTCAGTGAGATGCATGCCGTCAGATGCGACTGGCAGACTTACGCTGATGTGCTGGGCCAGGGTGACCACCCGCTGGCTGCCTTTGACGTGGGGGGACTGGGGCTGCTGGCCAGGGGAGAGACGCTCCTCGGAGGGAGGCCGGTAGAGGCCGTGCTGCTCCATAGCAGCGGCTGCCGCCTTCTGTTGGGCTGCTGTAGAGGGCCAGGGGCCACACACACGCACACACACGCACAGAAGGGGGAATGACCAAAAGGAAACATTAAATCACCAGCAGAGGCTCTCCAACACACTTAGTGAGAATGAGCAGAGATCGCCTTCAGCAGCAGAGCAGAGACAGACCCAGAGACAGACCCAGAAACACAAACACAGCTGCATTACAGGAACCTATGACACAACATGGCTAGCACACAACAGCTGCCCTGGCTGCCCCTAAAACACAAAAATGACCCAGAATGCATTGCATTGTGATCTATTGTTTGTGTGTTTTAGAGGTAATCTGTGTGTTACCCCTAATCTCTGAAATTCCCAACTTCCTGTTTCAAACTGTTGTGTACACACGTCTATTACCTCTATCCTGTATCCAAACACTGACCGGAGCAGCACATAGCATGAATCTCTAGCTATGTCACTTACCATCACAGAGAAGGCATGTGTGCCCGTGTTTAACACTTTCACACGCTCAGAGTGTGCAAACGTTGGAGAAAATACAAATCTAGGGGCTCATTATAAAAAGAATTATTTAAAAAAAAAAAAAAATAAATAAATAAAAGAATTGCAGGTTTACAGGGTAAATCATCTTATTTTGTTGCACAACTGTGTGCTTCTTTAAATTGCGTACAGCACATTCAAATGAGGAAGTGGCCCTGTTAGTAATGTGGCAAGGTTTTACAAGAATGTGTCTTCCAAAATTGTGATAAAATCTGCCCTTGGGTGTATCAGTCATCAGCTACAACACTTGTGTCTTATAGTGTTAACACTGTTATCAGTCTAATCTCCCTCTATCTCCACGTACTATGTCACTGTACCTATTCAGCTGCACCAAACACCTTGAGCAACGTAAAAAGTTACAACAAACGAAAGCTGGAAACACACAAACAAACCAAAAATCAAGACAGAAAAACACACAAAAAAACACTGCGTAAAGCAGCGAGCATTCATTCTCCTTCCCCTGCACATGGAACCACCCCATCATCAAAGCTACACAGCAGACAATGGGGCCGAAGGATTGAGTGTGATTGAGCGTGCTCGCATGAGTATGTGTATGTGTAAGTGTGTGTACAGTATGTGTGTGTGTGTGTGTGTGTGTGTGTGTGTGTGTGTGTGTGTGTGTGTGTGTGTGTGTGTGTGTGTGTGTGTGTGTGTGTGTGTGTGAAATCAGCCCTGATTATCGCGGTTTTATGGGGGCATGCAGGACACATGAGAGGACATGGGTGGAGAGGAGGGAGAAGGTGATTTTGTGGGGACCACAGCAGAGCAGGCGCCACGGCGACAACTCTATGTGGGCAGCAGGGGCCTACACTCATTAGCTAAAAACCAAGACGCTAACCTTCGAGCTTCTGAACTTGGACTTGCAGGGCTCTAACCCCACCACCATCGAGGGAGATAACGATCTGATTGGTGGAATGCCGGTGACCTGAGGCGCAGCAGAAGAAGCTTCAAAGCTGAAGCTGAAGCTCAAGCACAACCAGTAGCGCGTAGTGTAGTCTAGCGAAGCGCAGCGACGCTAGCACCCACAACTCTAGCGTTGGGCGAGTGACACGGGGCCGATCCGAGGAGGCTTCCTGCCTGCGAGCCGCTCAGTGCTCAGGGGCTCGTTGGACACAGGTGTTCTCTTTAAGGTTATACAATTCGCTGGGCCCATTGCTTTCCACATGTTGGGTTGGATGTTTGAGAAAAAAAAAAGAGCAAATTGTTAAGACTCTTTACAAGAGTCACTGGAAACCTCCCTGTCCTATAATACAGTTTCAGCGCTCATTTTCTGATCAATTTAGATCTGGTGGTCCAGATACTGCTGCGTGTAAATGTAACTCCTTCGGTGTGTCAAATCCGTTCTACAGGAATTTGTGAACCGAGTAAATGTAACAACTACCAAATAGAACTGTGGGCATTCAAACCTCAATTCAGAAAAAAGCGAAACAGCATAGCAGCAGATTAGAGATGGATAAAGTAATCTTAAATAACAAAAACACAAATAATAATAATAATAATAATAATAATAAATAGCGGATGTGTTCATGAACTGGAATTGATTCTGATGAATGCCAACCACCACAGCGTGCAACAGGCCACAGACGAAGGTGGAGCAGGGGAGGGAGGCTGAGGAGGGAGAGAAGGAGGGACAGACCAGGAGAGAGGGAGAGGGGTTGGAGGGGGGGTAAGAAGGGAGGGGAGTGGGGAGGTGGGGGTGGGGTGGGGTGGGGTTGGGTTGGGAGGGGTTGAAAAGAGCCCCGGTTGCTCCAGAGCATCTTACCCTCACAGGTGCCGTTGGCCGCGAGCGGCCCCGCCTCTGGCATCCCCGTGTCACAAGAAATTTGACGCATGATAATCGCGTTTATGAAGTTGGCCGCTGTCATGGTGGTCTTACCGAGTGCCCGGAGCTCTTCCTCCTGCACGGACATCGCTTTGCTTTGAGTCTTTTCCCTACTTGGTGCGTTGGCGCCGTCACCCCCGCGGCCCCCGGCCGATCCTCCGCCCTCCAGGAGGAGGTGCCCGCGGCTCTGCGGGTGGCCCATGATAGCGGCTGGGGCGTAGGGCGAGGGATAGCCTCCCCCTGGGCCTGGACTGGCCAGCTTGGGGTCAGATTTGCCCGAGGAAGAGGACGAAGAGTCCTGGGGATTTCTGGGCAGGACGCCACCGCCTCGGTGGCTTTTGCTAACCCCGTCGCGGCTCAGGTCTTTGCCCCCGCTGGGGTCCATGCCAGCTGGGTAGCCCTCGCCAGGGAGCCCTGAGCGCTGGAGGTGGCTGCCGTAGCCAGAGTAACGAGAGGAGCCCTGTGGCATAGACCTGCAGGCAGAACAAACACAGACAATGCATGAGAGACTGGCGCGGTCCTTACTACTCCTTACTGGCTGTAATGGCCTGCTAAATCATGATGTTCATGTACCTCTATAGCTTACATGTTACATTGCTTGTTATTCTAATGCTAATGCTTTATAGCTTAAATATTAAAATGCTGAAATGTTAAAATGCTTAAATGTTATTCTATTGCTGTAAGTCACTTTGGATAAATGCGTCTGCCAAATGAATAAATGTAAATGTTTGACAACAACCAACAACAACAACATCATCATAACCTACAAAAGTCCTAAGAGTTTTAAGTTCTAGTTTGCGATGACTATGTATGAGCAGGCATGGAGGTGGTGCTGGTCTTGCCTACCTTACTACAGAGGGGCTGGAGTGCTCGGACCCAGGCAGGCTCTTGTGCAGGACGCTGGGCCGCTGCTGCCCTCCGTCCTGTGTGCGGGGAGACACGGGGGAGTGCTGGTGGCTGTAGGGGTGGGACGGAGGTCTGCTGCTGCTGCTGCTGATGGGACTCTGCTCATGGCCTGGAGGGAAAAAGCCAAACAGACAGGACGTGAGACGCACAACACACAACATCTTTGAACATGAATAGACACATACATACATACACACACGGTATACAGTATACACATATCCATACATAGAGGATATGTGTTTTTTTAAAACTGTAGTCACTGGAATTCACATCCAAGAGCAGATGTATGAGCCTTAAGGACAGGTGCATGTGTCATGTGGCTGCCAATGTCCTCACCTGGCCTCCATATAGGTGCGTGTTCCACATTTCCGTGTCCCATGGACTTCTCCCGGTCCCGATCCCTCTCCCTGTCCCGGTCGCGCTCTCGTTCACGCTCCCTCTCCCTCTCGCGGTCTCGCTCACGCTCGCGCTCTCGGTCTCTCTCGCGGTCCCTCTCTCTCTCCCGGTCGCGTTCCCGCTCGCGTTCCCGTTCCCGCTCTCGGTCCCTCTCGCGCTCGCGCTCGGACGAGGACGGTGTTCCTGGCATCTTGCCCATGTGTGACTGGCCCACTGTAGAACAAAGACAACAGAAAGTCATGAGAAATGGGCACAAAATGACTAGGTACATTTAATGTAAGTTAAGATGGACAGCTATGCCACTCTTAGGTAGCAATTTAGGGCTTCAATTGACATAGTTGCTTATTTTTCCAACAGCTAAAGCAGCCTGGTAGCTACAGCGCTACACTCTGGGGGCATGAACATGGAAGCTCACGTACATGCTCCCAGAGTGTAGCGCTGTAGCTGCCTGGCTGCTTTGTTTTGTCAAGTTAGCAACTTGAACTAAGTAAAACAGATTGTTTTCTGTTTTTGTTTTTTTTCCCGTACAGACGGTACTCTGTGAACTTGAGAAATGGAGATCTATAAGAAAAATCACCGGATTTCTCCTTTAATCTGGGGCTCATGCACAATAAACTTGTGGCATCTGGTTGTGTAGCTTAGGCACAACACATTTGTGGCATTAGGACCAATTGCAGTGTATTAATTCTTACCACATGTATGCATGTGTTCATGTTTGGCTATGATGCCTGCCAGCTTAGTTCACAGTGGGCAAAGTGGCATGGGAGCTGCACTGAGTAAGTGTGTGTGTGTGCTCACCAGGTGAGATGGGTGAAGTGGTGTAGGGCCTGCTGGGAAAATTGCCGGGTGTTTGGGGGATGTAGGTGATCCGGTCCATGGGGGAGGCAGACGCCCCTGCGGAGGGAGGGACCAGGACAGGTAAGTGGGGCACCTGAGAAAGATCCATCACACCTGGGGAGGGAGAGGGGCACAGGGAGAGCTCTGTTTGTCACCAGCCTCTGCACACGCTGCATCGGTGTGCTCACGATAGGGGCATCACGACGACTGATTTTTACTGATCGACAAGTTTAATCAAAATAGCAGTGGGCTAGTTGTCATGTACTGATACAGTGCTGGTGCTAACACTACTGCGGGACTCTCATCTCTACATTGTTATCCATAGCAGACATGTTGTTGCTGCTGTACAGCTGTACACAACTTCCATGTCACCGTGGAACAGGTCTCATTTCCGGTGACGTACTGCCATACACAGATAAGTCTAGCCCGTTTAGCCTTTAGCTGGAGGCGAGTGAGCCAAGCTCCAGGTTTTCATTAGACGAGCGAAAAGAGCACCAATTGAACACAATTCAAGTGGACATGTCCACCAACGATGGGTTTCTGATCGAGGCCATAGCACTAACTGGAGGGAATACATATGCTAGTGCTTCTGGCAGTTCTACAGCCACAGGGTCAAATGAGAAGAGCCCCCAATGCTTATCCCTTCAGCAGGGAAACTTTGAACATTCAAACTGAAGATTCTGTTCCGTGACAAAAGGGGAAAGGGAATTCTCAGCACTTGCATGTTGACTCACACAGCCCTCATCAGTTATACTACTCTCATGACCGGCACAACACGGGTCACAGTGCACTAAGCTCAGCTCTTTCCTGATTGGAGGAGGCTGGCTAAAGCCCCTGCGTTGTTTTCGATCATTGGTCTACGGAGAGACGACTGGCTAAGATTGAACTGGTGCGGACAGTGATAAAACTGGCCCCAACACATGACACTACAAAGCAGCAGCAGAGAGAAGAGGGGAGAGAGAGAGCTGGGGGGGACAGTTCCTGCAGGGCAGGGGATTCTAGAGTTAGTGGCAGACTGATACACGCAGCAATGTGGGAAGACAGAATTGAATCAAACATAGGCTGACAGAAAGAACGTTCAGGACAAATTAAAGAACTTCGGAAATTGAACTGAACCAAATTTGTGTCTACAATACATAAACATTCAGTCATCTTGTTAGAGCTAGTGTGAGTGTTGATGACCACACGTTGTTGTTTGTGTCCTTCACAATTCACACAGATCTTGTAAATGAGTTTATCTGAGCAGCCTCTAATGTGATGATGCCTGACTTAAGTATAAGTATAGTATATATACTTTTTTGATCCCGTGAGGGAAATTTGGTCTCTGCATTTAACCCAATCGGTGAATTAGTGAAACACAAACAGCACACAGTGAACACACAGTGAGGTGAAGCACACACTAATCCCGGCGCAGTGAGCTGCCTGCTACAATGGCGGCGCTCGGGGAGCAGTGAGGGGTTAGGTGCCTTGCTCAAGGGCACTTCAGCCGCGGCCCACTGGTTGGGGCTTGAACCGGCAACCCTCCGGTTACAAGTCCAGAGTGCTAACCAGTGGGCCACGGCTGCCCACCCCACTTGGACTTGGTGTGGTGAGTGGGTGAGTGTGTGTGTGTGTGTGTGTGTGTGAGTGTGTGTGTGTGTGTGTGTCTCACCTCGTGGTGCAGGAGAGTAGGGCATTTGGAGGGGCTGGTCCCGGGGGGAGAGCGTGCGCAGCAGGTCTGGCCTCTGGGCGGCCATAGTGGCGGCGGCGGCTGGCCACTGGTGCATCTGCTGCGAGGTGATGTAGTCGGTGAAGAGCGTGTGCCGGTTCTCCAGGGCCGCCGTCTCTGGGTAGCCCCGGATCAGGAAGGGCGGGTAGGGGTGCGGGTAGCCTGGTCCCGGGGTCAGGTGACGGGGCAGGTAGTAGGCAGCAGCAGCTGTGCACGGACACAAAAGAAAAAGAGTGTTAGAATATGGTCCAGTGAACTAGCCGGCTTCAGACCGCCAAGCCAAAGCGAGCTAAGCCAGGCCGTGCCGGGGCTAATTGCTTTCACACCTTCAGGTGCGGGTGCTAGCTGGTGCCATTTAGGGGCTATATTGGTGCTACTGGCCCCTGATTTCTGGCCCACCCTAAACGTTGGGCCACTTGGTGCTAGAGCAGGGCTAGGGGTGGGGTCAAGGTGAAGGCGGGGTCAACCCGTTGTTGTGTGTGAAGTCGAGAAACATGATAGAATGGAATAGCTATGAAAGCACAGCAGTATTTGCTAGTACACCGAGTTTAGAGATAGCGGTTATGTCCGTATTAAAGATGTTTGCCTGTCAGTAGGCTAACTCTATCCAGAGGTCGCCAAGTAGCACAGTCGGCTAAAATTAAAAGTGAACCTATGAGTTAATTAACATAGAAAAGCGTCCCACTAAATTATTCTTGCCAGTGTGTTTTATGCTATCAATAGTGTGGAATAGCCTATTAAAGAACTATCGTAAAAGCTCCAATTTCAGTTTCAGCCCCTTTTGTTCAGAAATTCTAAAATAAAGATGTTTTTTAATACTCCAAAATAACATTTGATAAATGAACCTTACATTTTCCAGTAGCCATAGATGTGTATATTTGAACAAAGTCTGGTTTGGTTCTCAGCAGGAGCATCTACCCTAGCCTGGCCTGGCACGACGGTCTGAAGCCGGCTATTGAATGCTTATGAGAGAATTTAGTTGATTGAAACTGGTTGACGACAAAAACCTTGTTATAGCACTTATTAGACCAATAAGCAGGAAGAGTAGAGGAAATGGAAGCTTTTCAAGGTGTTCTACATCCTTTGCATGGATGAAAATAAATGACAAGGCAAATAGAAAAATCAAATCAAATGGCCAAGAAAGGACGCAAGAGAAGATATGACCAAACAAGGAGAGGGAGAGAAAGAGCAATAGAACAGAAGACTGGAGAAAACCCCGAGATCATATCTGATGGGAGCGCAAGAGAGCTCCCAACAAAGAAGAACCAGCTCAGGTCGTACCGGGATCGAGGGGGATGCCACGTGGCAGGCTGGAAGGGTCGAAGGTCAGAGGGATCTGCCCGCGATAGACGTCCTGGCCCAGGCCCTGCAGCAGGCGCTCGTATGATGCCAGAGAGGCAGCCTGGTGCTCGGCCACGCCCTGCAGGGGCGACTTGGTGGAGGAGCTCATCTCGCGCGGGGTGGGGGTGGCCTTCCGCTCCTGGGACTGGGGCTTACTGCTGGAGCCTGCCAGGGCACAGGGCAAAACAACACAGTTACTCAACAGCCAATGAACTCATAGACTGTACATTCCCTGCTATACGCAATGTCTATAAGGCAGAAAATTAACCCTCGCACAGACATGCATACACATGCCTACATTACATGGCAGTGGCACCTATGTGACACACATTCAAGTAAAATGAGGAGTGACATTCTATGCAGCTTGAATATTGGTCCTCATTTGTAAGTCTCTTGAGATAAAAGCGACAACTAAACAAATAAATGCAAAATAAATCCATGTTTGCCTTCAACTCTTCTGTGTGTGTGTGTGTGTGTGTGTGTGTGTGTAACAAAATAAGACAAGAGGATTATAAAAGGCCCACAGACACACACACTCATAACAGAGATTATTCCTGTTCCATTTCAAGGGTTAGTTGTCCTCATCGTGAAACGCCAAAGATGTGGGTGTGTCTACCTTCGTGTTGGCGCTGACCAGAGTCCCTGGGGGCGTGCGGGGATCCGCGGTGGGAGGACTGCTGGTAGCCCAGTGGGCTGTGGTGGGCCTTGGAGCCCTGATCGATGGGCGAGGCTCGGGCCATTGAGCTGGCGGTGCTCACCACCGCACTGGGCCGGCCCTTGGGGGGCTCCTCATAGCGACCACGCTCCCCGCCACCCCCGCCAGCTGCCGCCGCTGCGGCCCGCAGGTCCAGGTGGGGGGGCATGCCAGGGTAGGAGCCCCGCGGGGCGTTGCTGCCGCCGCCACCGATGATGGAGCGCACGTCGTGCCGCTTAGCAGGAGTCATGGGCTCCTGCTTCAGAGGGGTGCCCTGTCCGAGAGGGAGAAAGGTTAGAACAACCCACACACACACACACACACACACAACTACAGACACAAAGGCAGACACACAAACAGAGAAAGAGAGAGAAATCCATCTCATGGCTTCAGGGGAGAGCTCAGACAAAAACCCAACACACATCTGCACGCACACACAAGCTTATGAAATAAGATCCAGCTTGAACTGTCTCTCTCTGTCTCACTAACACACCTCCACCCAAACAAGCGTGGCCCAGCATGCTCTCTGCTCACACTCACCTGTGTGATGGAGCCCTCCTTGCCACCAGAGCCGCTCCGAAGCTCCTCGCGGGGGATGAGGTGGATGGAGCGGCCGCCCTCCTTGACCGTGGGTACCAGCCCGTCGTGTCCGCGGCCCTTCAGCACGTCCTGGGGCATGCCGGAGCCACGGGGAGGCGGAGAGTTCTCCCGCTTCAGCTTGGCCTGCCGGTACTCATCCTGCTCCATGTGACGCGGAATACCTGAGAGAGCGAGAGTCGTGAATAAGGTAGGTAGCGCAATTCAAATGAATAATAACAATAATCATAACAATAATAACAATAACAACAATAATAATAATCATAATAACAATAATAATGTTGGTTATTATGGAATAGAGACTGCTGCATGTGTGACAACTGTAGTGTGTGGAGAGTGTGTTTTTATATGGGCACGAGCCAGTTAGTGGTGTGATGGTGTGTGTGCAAGAGATAACACTGTGTGTGTGTGTGTGTGTGTGTGTGTGTGTGTGTGTGTGTGTGTGTGTGTGTGTGTGTGTGTGTGTGTGTGTGTGTATATATTCCCCTCACCCTGAGAGATAGAGCCTCTGTTATGGTGAGGGCTGTCTCGCTCCTGGGGCATCGCCCTCACTATCAGACCTGCAGAAGACACACAGAAAAAGCGTGAGAATAAAAGTCAGTCAGACAGACAAGCAAATGAAAAGGGACAAGAAGAAGAGAAAAAAAAACAGATCACATAACTCTTAGTTGCACTTACTTATGTATTTAGCAGACATTTTTATCCAAAGTGAGTTACAGATACTAATTGCAGGGACCAATCTCCCTGGAGCAGCTAGAGGGACTAAGTGCCTTGCTCAAGGGCACAATAGTGAAAGCCAGAAATCAAACCCATGACTTTTCTGGTGACTACTGCATGCTGGCCCTAAATGCAGTGAGCAGCACTGATCAGTACTGCATGGGCCCTCGAGGGCCACAGCGAAGTCTGGACACACGGTGGGACTCACCCTCAGCAGCCGACAGGGAGTCCCGCATGGGCAGTCCTCGGGAGATGCCGCCCTCTATGAGGTCATAGGGCCGCTTCAGGCCCATCGGCTCCTCTTTAGGGTTCTGGGTGCCTGTAGGTGGACATTTGCCTTCCGATTAGAGCAGTCTACAAGAACCTCACTGACTGACAGTGTGTGTGTGTGAGTGTGTGTGTGTTAAAGAGTTGAGTGTATGTGCTACACTGAGTCACATATTGTATATGGGTGAATGAGTACTCATTATGAGGCAAGAATCTCTGATGTCCTCATACTGGATGTGGCCTTTGTGTGAACTGTTCGTATTACAGATGTGATGTGTGTGTGTGTGTGTGGTTTGCTCTTACGGTCGTAAGTGAGGATGTGGCCGCTGACACCCTCGTAGAGCACGTGGCCTTTAGGCGGTGGCTCGTCGCGACTGCGCTCCCCCCGGTTAGGGCTGTCCTCCGTGATGAGGCGCGTGATGGTGCCCTTGTACAGCACGTCAGCTGGAGTGCCCTGAGAGACACACACACACACACACACACACAGAAGTGTATGGTTAGAGAGATTTTGGGAGGATTTCAGATTGGATAGTTCTAGACAGAATTTGTTTTTATTTTTCAACACACTCATTCATCATCTACACCCTTAGTAAACAAGATCTCTAATGTTAACACAATTACAAATATCTGAGAAGAGCCTGAGCTGAGCAGCTCACACACACACACAGAGAGACACAGAGAGACACACACATACACACACCCTCACAAATACACACACCCTCACAAACACACACACACACACACACAGAGAGACACACACATACACACACACACAGAGAGACACACACATACACACGCACACACACAGAGAGACACACACACACACACACACACACACACACACACACACACACACACACACACACGATGCCAACTTCCAATGCACGCTTTCAAAGTGTCTTTGTTAACTTTCCTGTCTACATCTTCTCCTTGACCTGAGCGGCTCAGACCCTGACGGAATAAGCTGTGCCTGAGCTCAAGTTCGCTCCAGAGATGAAAAATGAGACACTGACACAATGCCAGTACGTTTGACCCCAAAAGTCTGGTTGGTTTGACCAGTGTGATCACTCCTTACTGTATCTGGGTCTGCATGAGGAGGTGGACTCGGGCACGGTACGGTTGGGCTTGTGATCGCGCCTATGCAAAGATTCTAGAGCACAGCAGCTCAACCGTGCCTGGGTACAGTTTGATAGTATGCAGTGTGAGTGTAGACTAGAGGTCTGGACTCCCGCGGTAGACCCGCGGGTCCCGACGCAAAAGAATGCGGCGTGGGACAACTTTTGAAAGCTCTTTGCGGGAGCGGGCGGGATGAGAGAGGTACGTTCGCGGGTTCGGGACAAACCGATGATTCACTGCACTCCCGCTAATTAAATATGTGCATAAAATTAAATATGGAAATGATTAAAGTAGTGTTCATAACTATAGTTCAGCTGGATGTTCTGTTAGGCAGCATTAAAAAACGGGGTTTAAGCATAACTGACGAATAGCAGGCCTATAGCCTGTAGTCGTTTACGTGGGTTCAATTTGTTCCTGCTGCTCATTGTCAAAACTCGAAATTGAAAACATGACAGAGGAAGAGGGCACCAGACTAGGCCTACTTCAGTTGTTAGCCTACATTCAGAACCAAGAAACTGACATCTGGAGTCTTTCATAGGTGTGTGTGCTCCTTTCGTGAGACAGAAAGAAAAACTGAATAGGCTATCCCTCCTGCATGCGGGCTTAGTGTTACAGATGCGGGTGGGAGCGGGACTAAAAATGACACATTAATGCGGGAGCGGGACATAATATTGCAGGAGCGGGTGGGCGCGGGACTGAAAAATTAGTCCCGCTCAGACCTCTAGTGTAGACCAAGAACGGGAGAGAACCGTACTCCGGCACGGTACAAGTGAACTGTGCCCAGTGTGAGTGCGCCCTAATAAGAGAGAGCCTTGGAGTGCTCTGAAGAGCGACTAGGAGTGAGTCGGAGAGGCCTGGTGTGATCAGCTCAAGGCAAGGCGAGCACCCTCTTCAAATTCTGGACTTTGACGCAATCGCTAGCGAACAGCAGCTGGTTGCCAGAGAGACCACACCCACGGATTCCTCATTCATGTGACGTGCCATTGGGGTAAGGTTCTCTTTTTGACGGGGACCAGTCAAGGGAGGGGTGGGTGTGTCATCTTTCTGGATCAGGTGCACTGAGCTGACAGCAGCTACTTATCCTCCAAATCTTTCTCTAGGAGTATCACACACACGCACCCTCACACACACACAAACTCATAGGGCTTAATGACACACACACACACACACACACACACACACTCTAGGAATAAGGCTGCCACTAGAATGAATATAATCTGTGCCAGCTTTGTCTTTCCTATCTAGGCATGTTTGCTGTGCAAACGTGTGTGTGTGTGTGTATGTACTGGTAACTGGGCTTACCAAACGAGAGTAAACAGAGAAGGGGGGAAAAACGAATAGAGGAACAGGACAGTGTGTACCTGTTGCTATGGAAACAGCAGAAGCAGGACGATGGTTATGTCATACACCCTCACGACACATAAGACCTTTCCAGCCAGCAGCAAAGACCATGTGCGCACGCACACACACTTAATGGTTCACTTCACTCTTAGTTCATCTAACAAAGATGTTTCAGGGGAGGAAATTAACAAAAAGGGCTTGTTCACCGCACAGACAAGTTGTATACAGTACAAACCTGTCTGTGCTTCTATGCAGGTAAGCTGAATACTGCTATGAAAGACAGCTTAAATATTAAATGGAATGAACTTTTTTTGGTGACTTAAATAGTTTCAATAATTTAATGCAGTGTGCTTCCTGTCTTGTCGTGGATATTGTAGGCCTAGTTCTTATAATGACCAGTTCAGCTACTTAAAACTTTTGAGGCAGGTTTGCCACGTGAAGTCGCCAAATTAAGTAATTAAAACAAATAAACGCCTTGCTGTTTATTGGAAGCTTTACGGTACATTTGCGCACAGACAGCACATGGGTGCAACACAAGTTGCCACAGGCACTCACTCACACACACACACACACACACACACACACACACACGCGCTCCCCCAGGCCTGACTCTTACCTGGGTGATGGAGCCTCCACGGTAGGAGAGCGGTGGCTCCTGATGGACCCTGGTGCCAGGGATGCCCTTGGTGATGCTGCCCCCCTGGATGGGAGCCATGGAGCCTGGGGAGGAAGACCGGCACACTCTCCATTAGCCACCAGTAAACACTTATAACAACAACACTGACTGCAGTGGTCCTCAGCTAGGGCTCAGGTGAGCTCAACCAGCACCCAGAGTGGCTACTGCTGCTGCCATTGGCTTAATTGCACATACAAGTTCAAACGCACTCGTGAGACACAGTGACTGTAAACAGGATTTCAAAATAGCACTTTGGAGCAGACAGCCAAAGTCGACTAATGGTCGGTACTAACTACTAACGGTCAATGAATGCCTGCTTGTTCAGTCCATTCATCCTGAAAATAAGGGTTTTCTATTTTTGACTCATCGCAAAATGTTGTTGTGATCAGAAAGCCATGTGATGCGATTTTTTTGTTTGGTTTTTGTAGCTTGCGGATACAGACCGCAATTTAACAATTAAACTGTCCATTTCACTTAATTGGACATGGCTGCAATAAGTATATTTATAGTACATGTAATGTTTTCCAGTGAAGCTTGAATTTGCTCATAGCACTACCCCAGCTTAGAGATATATATTTATACAGACATACATGCATATACAGGATATATATGTGAACCCTGCCTCCAATGCTGCTTTGTTTTTTGACCAACACAGCATCTGCTTAAATGAAGTCATAATGACTCCTGACTGAGTATGCATTTCTAAATGTCAGCCTCGCAAAACAAAACATGGCTGAAGGACATTGTTTGAAACAGCTGAACTGGAAAACATCTTATTAAACAATGCAACTTTTCACCATGACCTACATGTATAACTTGCAAATAGGTTGAAGGCCTCTGAATGCTTTGAATCTCACCGCAAGTTTAAATATAGCACCCTAAAACAACTCCTTCAGTGCATCATACTGTACATTGGTTACATTACATTGGCAACGTTATATTTGCATTAGTTTTTGGTGATGGTCCAACCACAGACACATGAAGTGATCACTCACCCCTGTCTTGAGCCCCACTCTGAGAGAGATTCTCAGCTTGAGAGGAGGGACCACGGGGAGACAGCTGCTCCTGCTTCACCACAGGGAAGCCAGGCCCACCTGATAGACAAGGAGAGAGAGAAAGAGAGAGTGGGGAATAGAGAGAG
Organism: Alosa sapidissima; assembly: GCF_018492685.1. Classification (NCBI taxonomy): domain Eukaryota; kingdom Metazoa; phylum Chordata; class Actinopteri; order Clupeiformes; family Clupeidae; genus Alosa; species Alosa sapidissima. The sequence continues at coordinate 18,474,158 of NC_055964.1, forward strand.
AGAGAGAGAAAGAAAGAAAGAGAGAGACACAGAGAGTGTGAGAAAGAGTTCAAATGAAAATAACAAAGCCAAGAAGGTAGCCACCAATCCACCCAGTCCACCAAACAAGTCCAAATGAGCAGGCCGTCAGGACTCACTCAACACACCTAGTTTCCTGGGCTCCATCCAAGACAGGCCGTGGGACGTGGGTGGGATCTTCCCGTGCTCAGAGCCATGGGCTGGGCTGTGCAGCTGCACTGGGGTCCCCTGAACAACACACAGCACATCCACAGTATTTACATCTCCTCACTGCCACAGGGGAACATTTACACATTTCTGAGCGGACGTTTTAATCCTAATCAATTTGAAAAAAAAAAAAAACTGAGGACTGAGTGGCACTAAAAGGAACATCCAGTATACTACCTCATTTCTCCCACTGGCATACTCACCAGAGAAGTACGTGGGGAAAATAAAATGCTTTCAACCCACACTAGTATACTAGTATACTGACACTATAAAATACTTGAAAAAGTATTTACTTGAAAATGTACTTGGAAATATTTGTCATAAAGAAGATATTAGTGTGCTGGTGTGTGTGTGTGGGTCCTCACCTGAGTGATGGAGCCACCTGACTTGTTGGAGGAGATGAGAGGAGGGGGTTCTGGAATGTGTAGAGGTCGGACCGCAGCCATACGCCCACCGTCCTGTAGCCCTGGCAACGCTAGAGAGAGGGAGAAAGGAAGGGAGGGAAGAGAGAGGGAGGATGAGCGAAGGCTGACTGACTCATTTATTGATTGACAGGTAGTTGGAAAAGCTGGAAAGCCGAATGAATGCAAGGCGGAACTCTGATAATTGAAAAAAAAAAAAAAGATTGATGGATGCATGAAGACAGATCAACAAAATGAAACTGAAAACAGGATAAGCTTGCCCATCACACACACACACACAGACAGAAAGAGATGGGTTCAAGATGGCCAGAGAGTCCTCCATATCTAGATGGCCAGATGGAAAAGTCCTTTTAGAAGCTGCTGATGAATGAGATGGCTGAGTGAGTATGAAAGTGTGGGGAGAAGCAGAAACGTGAGGAGCTGAGAAAACGCTGAAATGGGAAGACAAAAAAAGGAGAGAAGGAGTAGACTAGAAAGATGAGGAGAATGTGGAAGGACAGGAGGAGTGGGGGTCAGAGAGGGAGGGAGAGAACTGTCAGGGAAAGGGAGGGGGAGGCCTGTGATGGATGGAGCAGACAGAATGAGCAGTGGAAAGGAGAGTGATTATTGGAGAGGAGGAGAGAAGAAGAAAGGTGAGGTGAGGACAGGAGAGGAGAGAAAGAGGAGGAGGGGATATGAGGAGAGGAGGAGTGGGGAGGGGAGAAGAAAGGTAAGGAGAGAAGAGGAAAGGAAAGGAAAAGAGGAGAGGGGAGAAGAGAAGAGAGGAGGGGGGGAGAGAAGGAAAAAAGGAGAGGGGAGCTAGGAAGAGGAGAGGAGGAGAGGACGAGAGAGGGGAGGAGAAGAAAGGTAAGGAGAGAAGAGGAGGAGAGGAAAGGAGGGGAGGCAAGAAGGGGAGAGGAGAGGAAAAGAAAGGAGAGGAGAGGGGAGGAAAGGAGAGAAGGAGAGGAGAGAACGAGAGGAGAGGAGGGGAGGAGAGAATGGGAGGAGAGGAGAGGAAAGGAGAGGAGGAGAGGAGGAGAGGAGAGGAGGACGGGGACTCACAGGGATTGAAGTGCAGGAGCTGCTGCTGCTGCTCGTGGCTGAGTTTGGCCATATCTCGGGGGGACAGCTGGTAGGGCGACATCAGTGGCCGACCCAGAGCTGCAGCCGCCCCCCTCAGTTCCTCGGGGCCTGGCGCACGCTTCCCTTCCGCATGGGGTGAGAATGCCCGCGACTTATCTACACACACACACACACACACACACACACACACACACACACAAACAAACATGGACACAGACACATATACAGTGAGCATCTGCTGGGCTTTCAAAATAATTTTTTTTTAGCGGGATCAGTGTGACAATGTTGCAGTTGTGGTGACTGCACTTCGGAAAAAAAACACACACACACACACACAGGCTTGTATCTGGAGGCACCAGAATGCATGTAAACGGTGCTGACAAACACAAGCTTTTCCACTGTAACAAGCAAACCTGCCCACCAACATCCACACAAACAAACAAACATAACAAACAAACAAGGATAACAGTTAAGAACTCATACACTGTAAAGCCCAAACGTAGATAGTCCACGCACACACACACTTGTAGCCCCACAATTGGTGTGTGTTTGAGTCTAAACGCATATGAGTGTGTGTGAACCTACGTAATCCATGAAGTAGAGTCTGCAGCCATCTCTCGTTCCCCTCCATTTCTGCGGGGAGAGACACACTGCAGCTGATAACATGGCCATGGTGCACACACACACATGCACACACAAAATGCTCTCGCACACACTCTTTACACAGCTTCTCAGATGGCCATATCATCTCTTGATTCCTCTCATATGCACACACACTCGAACACACGCGCACACACACACTCACTCTCTCTCTCTCTCTAACAAGGCTATATCAATAGTGCTTACTTGGCTCTTTTTAAGCTTCTTCCACTGCTCTACTTCTAAGTCTACTATCTCTAAGCTCTACACACTCTTAACCCTTTTTCATTTCTCTCCTTCTCTTTCCCTCTCTCTCTCTCTGTCTTTTTGCGCTTTGGCTTAATTCCCCTGGTCCTCTACCTCTAGTTCTGTTCACTGATGCCGGAGAAACACGACAATCGAGCAGCTTGATCATGTGTATCTGAGACTTTCTAGGATTGTCTGCACAGGGTGCTGCCTTTACACACATCCACCCACGCTTTGTATACAACAAAACCACTCATTCTTCGCCCTTGGCCCACACGTGTACGAGCAGACACACACACACACACACACACACAACTTTTGATGATCACACAATGTACACACTGATCACACTTTACCCACCCCATTCGGTCAACACGCCTACACAAATAACCAAACTGTGTATATAGGTATGAAACACGCACACACACACACACACACACACAACGCAGAGGGCCTTGAAAGCTAGTGCTTGCACCGAGAGCCCATCAAACGCTTTTCCCTGCAATTTCAAGAATGATAAGAGTAAACGGAGAGAGGAGAGAGACTGGTGACAAGGACGAGTAGGACACCAGGAGGAGAGGAAGAACAGGGGAGGAGAGGAAGAACATGGGAGGAAAGGTAGAACACGGGAGGAAAGGTAGAACACGGGAGGAGAGGAAGAACAGGGGAGGAGAGGTAGAGAGAGGGGGTGGGGGGTGGGGGTGGGTGAGCTGGACAACACAACACACAGGGAGACAGGGAAGATTAAACACCACCACAGACCATACAGCACAGGCAACATGTGGCCACACACACACACACACACACACACAGGAAGACAGCTGAAAACAGCTGATAAAGGAAGAGCCACACACCATCCTTGTCCCGCTCAGACGGGGTGGGGCTGCGACCTCGGAGGCGCGGACTGCAGCTGCGGTCTCCGCCCATCGACTGGAAGTGGGGCTGTTTCATTGGTTGTCCGGAGGCTGCTGCGGCTGCGGCGGCTGCGGCAACAGCTGCGGCGTGCTGGTTAGCCTCCTGAGAGGACTCATGCGCCATGGTGATCTGCTGCTGGTAGAGGGCCAGCGCGTGAGGAGGCACGGTCGCCTGCTTGAGCATCGAGGCCCCACGACCAATACCGCCCATGGACATATCAGTCATCTGAGAGAGAGAGAGAGAGAGAGAGAGAGAGAGAGAAAGAGAGAAAAAGAAAGAGAGAGAGAAAGAAAGAGAGAGAGAAAGGTGAGCATGTTAACAAGGTTTCAAAACTTGAAGTTGATTTGGTGGTCTTTAAGAGGGAACACAGTATACATTAATGCATTCCCTGAATCACTGCTTCTACATCCACTTGTGTGCAGTGTTGTCGTGTCCAATGTCCACTGTGCAGTGTCCACTGTGCAGTCCAGCCCCCCCACACAAACCCAAAAAGTCGCAGCTGGGAGGTACAGTAGGTGCAGTAGGAGCAAGGAGGCTAAACCCTTGGATGCAAGTGTCTGTCAAGAGCACACATCTTATGGCGTGTTCTAGTTGCACTCCAAGGTCGTAAATCCCAAGTTTGAAGTTGGCGATATGCCCCCCTGAAGTCAGAATTCCAACTCTCTCTTCCAATTCCAACTAATTTGGGGCACCCTCATCAACCCCAATCTCAAAATCCAAGATTGCTGTCCCCATTCATCAACAGTGTGAAAGCTGTAGTAGTATTCGGTTTAGCACATTTATCTTGTTTGTGTTTCATTAAATCAGTTGTGCATTTACTACTGTCCAACTCCTATCTTTTGGCATGTTGCTAAAGTGGTTGCATGCACAAAATCCAACGGTTCAAAATCCAGTGGTTCAAAATACAATGGTACAAAATACAATGGCCCCAACAGCTATTGCTTAAAACGTCATCAGTTGGTTTTCAGATGTTTGAACTGGAATGTGTTGGGCAGGGATGTGACGTCATTCTAGTCTGGTACTCTGAGTACAACTGGAACACCTGCTGAAGTTTACCCACTGTGCACCCAGCTACTGTGACCGCTGGCTACTGTTACAGTCAGCGCTGCAGACACACACACATACACACACGATCAGGGTCAGTAAAAGTGAGTCCATCACACACACACACACAAACACACCTGTCACAACTTTTACGCCTGGCTTGCTTGTCTGGCTGCCCTTTCTCTGAGATATCTGATCAATATCTTATCACCATGGTGACGCAGTGGCAGCACTCAGTTAGAGTGTGCTCTGTGTGTGTGTGTGTGTGTGTGTGTGTGTGTGTGTGTAACTGCGTCATCCACCTTATCTTGGTGTTTTGCTGATTCAAAGCCACCTGTCCCTGTAGGCCTCCCTCCCCTTTTGTCTCTCTCTCTGGTGATGTGGTGAACGTGTTTGTGTCCTCTGCAGCCGTTTCTCTGGCCCTTCTCATCCCTGCTCTCATCATTTTCAGATGAGAGAAAGAGGAAGAGAGAGAGAGAGGTAGAGCGAGAGAGATAGAGAGTGTGTGTGTTGTGAGCACCCACACTTCTGGGATAATGACTTTTTAAGGTTGTTATGTTCTTTTGTACACTCAGCATGTCTTCCTCTTCACATGACTGCAAATGGGTTTCTGTGGCGAGCGAGTGAGTGAGTGAGTGAGTGACCGAGTGAGCGAGTGAACGCTCCAGACAGTGCCAGGGATTGGCACCACAGTGTGCTGGTAAGATGCAGACAGATCATGTGCCTGCCTTACGCAACTGGTCTAATCTGCTGCAAAACACCCACAGGAGTGTGAACTTTTCCTGAGAATTCAATTTAATTAGCGCAAACATTTCCTTCAGTGTGTGTGTGTGTGTGTGTGTGTGTGTGTGTGTGTGTGTGTGTGTGTGTAGTGCAGGTAGGCTTTTGTAAGTGTGTGTGTGCGCCTAAAGAACTGTCCACGGCATTCAAAGTGTGTGGGCACTACAAGTGGTGATGTAAACATGCAATCTGGATACATGGGATTAAAGGTTTCTGTTCCTTTAGCTAGTCTCAGTCAAAACACAGCAACCAACTCACTCTTCCCTACCAGACTCCTTGCCAAGGTTGAACAGGTCTAGCTTGGCTCTGCAAAAAGGGTAACATGGATCAGAAACTGACCAGGGAGGGATGATGGACAGAGGCAGAGTTTGAGACTTACGATGTTGGGAATGGCAGCTGCTCGCTGTTTGAGCTGCTTGAGGTCCATGGGCTTCTGAAGTGGAGAGGAGATCACGCCATAATTCAGCAGACTGGGTCTTGGAGAAGTCATTCTGAGAGAGAGAGAGAGAGAGAGAGAGAGAGAGAGAGAGAGAGAGAGAGAGAGAGAGAGTTAGTATATATTGTACCAGTTCATATTGTTTTGTTATATGTTTGCTTTGGCAACACGGCTTCACTGAGTAATATGCCAATAAAGCTCCATTGACATTGAAATTGAATTGAGAGAGACCGAGAGATAGAGAGGGAGAAAGAGAGAAAGTGTGTTTGTGAGAGAGTGAGTAAGTGAGCGAGAGAGTGGGGAAAAGAGAAATGAGGGAGGGAGGGAGAGTGACAGAGCGAGAGAGAGAGAGGGAGAATAGAGGGATGAAGAAAAAGAGTGTGTTGAGAGTTGGCTTAGAGGAGGTTTTAGTTCTTTCTTTATATGGCCAGGGCCAATCTCATTTCAACAGGCTATAAACAGACCTGAACAGCCCAATATGACACACAAACATAACTGAGCTAGTCCTTAGCTCTCACAGACACACACCCCTGTCTGAACACACACACAGTCATAAGACACATGGCATGTACACTCACATACATCTCCTATATTCATAAGATCTCCCTCTGTGTCTCTCTCTCTCTCTCTCTCTCTCTCTCACACACACACACACTCCTGCCTTTGTTTGAGTTGGACTGCATAGAAGGCAATCTAGAAGGTTTCCCTTAACTCTGCCAAGGCCGACAGTGTCTGCTGTCATGGAAAATAAGAGGGTGCTGTCAGACACGTACTCATACGCACACGGGCACACACACAGACTGAGAACACAATTCTCTCCCTCCCATAGCCTGAACGGCATTAACCACACATGCCATCCTAATAGTGCGTTTCAACAACTGTGACCAGCACGCACACACACCCCTGGACACACATTTTGTTCATTCAGCCTCACCATAAGCACTCACACTTAACCTAGTTCAAACACACACACACACACACACACACACACACACACACACACACACACACACCAAGATCAGACTGCTGTTGCATTTCTCACACATCTGACCTGATTTCACAGTAGCCCACGCAGTTTAGTGCAGTCTCCCCCGTTAAAGACTTACATAAAACTCCCTCCCTCAGTCCCTCCCTCCCTAGCTCATCCCTTCATCCACACTGCTCCCCATCTTCTCCCTCGCCCCTCCTGCTTCCCCAGACAGCCTTTCCTCTCTCCTTCCCCCCCTCCTCCAAATCTTTTCCATACCTCTCTCCGTCATCCTATGATCCTCTGCGCATCTCCCCATTCTGACATCTGTATTTTTGCCCTCTCTCACCTACAAACCAACTATAGCAAGGAAACTAAAAAAACTGTAAACAAAAAGTGGACATGCATTGATATATTGATCTAATAGAGTACCGAAGTGTGAGGTTCCGTTTCCATGACTGCAGTGTCACTGGATCTAAACAAACTTTTGAAGTGGCATCGACAGCATTGCATTTAGACATGTGGGATAGTTTCGACCTCATAAATTGAATTATTGACTATAGCCTACATTTATAAATTAACTAATGTCTTAGAAACGTTGTAAAATTATTTAAATAGGTTAATAAAGCCACCACTATGGTCACTACTATGGTTAGATTGACTTGTTTAGATCTAGTGAAATTGATGCCTTGACAACGCGACGTCATGGCTTCGGTACTCTATTTATCCAGAACAAGCCTGTCCACTCTTTTCTGATTCTCTTACTGATGGCCGTCTCCTGGTGTGTTCATCACAGCTTGTAATCACTCGGACGCTTACTCTCTCTGCATTTATTGCTTTCTCTTCACTTAAATTGTTTTATTAGCGTGGCTGCTTGTCAGAGATGTGATTCTTCCAGATTAATCCGGAATTTTTTTGATTTTTCGAAAGCAACACCCATTCAAATTGTTCAGATCCGCCTACTTACTATTATGCGGCTTGTCAGAGTGCTGAGGAAAGTTGAATTCAAGTGAATGGGCTACCCCAACACACACACACACACACACACACACACAGACCCCCCCCTCACCTGTTCTTGTCGCTGCTTTCCGTCTCCTCCACCTCGTCTGCGCTGCAGGTGGCGCTGGAGTCACTGTCGCCATGGCCGCTGGCCTTGGGCTCTCGCTCGCGCTTGGCCTTGCCGTGGCCCTTCAGCTCCGGCGGCTGCGGCTCCAGCTGCGGTGGCTTGCTGTCTCCGCCGGACCCCTCGCCCGCCGACCCCACCGCCGAGGAGGAGGAGGAGGAGGACGACGACCCTCCGGGTGGCCCAGCGCCATCGCCCTCCGTCTTGACTTCCTGCTTCACGTCGCCGTGGGACACCGGCGGGGGCTTCCCGTCCTCGCCACCACCACCGCAGCCCGTGTCCATGGCGACGGCGTCCTTGTCGTCCTTGCCGCCGGCCGCTTTGGCGCGGGAGGAGGACGAGGAGGTGGTGGAGGAGGAGGCGGAACACGAGGCGGCCTCCTCCTTGGGCTGCTTGCTGTCTTCGGAGGAGCGCGGCGACGGTAGAGACTCCGTGTCCGAGCTGTTGTTGGCTCCGCCTGAAGGGGACGCACAAAAGAGGGAAGATAACGAGAGAGTGAGCGCGAGAGAGAGAGAGAGAGAGAGAGAGAGAGAGAGAGAGAGAGAGAGAGAGAGAGAGAGAGAGAGAGAGAGAGAGAGAGAGAGAGAGAGAAGACAAAAGGGTTTTCGAGAATCAACCTTGGGTCTGGACATGAAATGAACATGGTGTGGCTCTGGAATGTTCAAGTTCACTCAGACCTACAAGGAGTTCAAAGCCTAAAAAATGGAACATGGCCATCTATAACACTGCAGCTCAGGTCTGGTTTAGGGGAAAAAATGACAAGAAAACAAAAAGAGACGACAGATAAACCCTGAGCCAACTCTACACTGATGCACATGGCCAGAAAATGCTGTACAAAGTCCATGTTAAACCAAATCCTCAAACTAGAAAATGCTCCTGTGACCATGTGCAAGCCTGGTTTATGTGTATTCTATATGTGTGTGTGTGTGTGTGTGTGTGTGTGTGTGTCTCTCCATACCGTCTCCGTCCTCGGCGGCCTCTTCCTCGTTGCCGCTGGCTCCTGATCCCTCCTCATCCTCAGCTGCTGAAGGGGCGCTGGCCTCCTCGCTCTGCAGGGCCTTGCCCTTACGCCGCGCCTTACGCTCACGCTCCTACACACACACACGCACGCACACACACACACGCGCACACACGCGCACACACACACACACACACACACACGCACACACGCACGCACACACGCACACACACAGAGTTAGTGCTGAACAAATCTATGGCGCTTAACACGTATAGTCCGTGTTAATACAGTTGGAAACACACCCACACGAACTGTATCAGGTCATTAGAGACCCACCCAAAAAACACATCAACAAAACCAAACCACACACACACACACACACACACATTCACTCATCGGTCATTACCAAGTGGAACAAAAAGCCATCATTACACCCACACTGCAGACACAATATCATCATCGCTAGCATGGACGCTAACTATTATAAACAGCCATCCAAAAATAAAAAATGTCAAAACATGCAAGCATGCACAAGTAACCACACACAGAGACATAGAGAGATAGAGGGAGGGAGGCAGAGAGAGAGAGAGAGAGAGAGAGAGAGAGAGAGAGAGAGAGAGAGAGAGAGATAACTAACCGATCTCATTTTATGCTGCTGCAGAATCTCGTCCAGTTTCTGCCTCTTCTTGTAGTTGAAGTAGAAGTTCTTACATTGCGACACCGTCTTGGAGCCAACCATCTTGGCAATGGCCGACCAGTTGCGTCCATACTGCAGCAGACCTGAAGAAACGAGCATAG
>NC_055964.1:18488772-18523772 GCF_018492685.1 Alosa sapidissima
GTGTATATATATGACCCTCTCCAAAGACAACTGTATGTGTATTCAGCGTTTACAGTATGTACAAACTGATGCGGAGTGTGTGCATGAGTGTTTTTTCTCTCAGTATCACTCACACCCTAGCCTCAGACAAGTTATGAGCAGTAAAAGCTAAAAGCAAGTTGCCATGCCTCATTTACAATGTCCACGCAGCAATATAATGCAAGTACAACCTAAGCAGCATGGCTTACCTGTGCAGTCTTCAATCAACAGTTTATTCGTCACTCCTCAGATTCAATGCTTGCTAACAGTATCTATCTGGCTAAACATGCTAGCTGTGTCTGAGTGGCACCAGTGGACAGGATGCTAACAGCACCTGAGAGGCATGGCTGTGTGTCCATGAGTCCAGGGATTTCCCCTTCCCCTCAGGCTTCAGAGCTGTGCGCTAGTAGGGGGGAGGGAAAGGACCAGAGCGCCCCCATGTGGACGCTGAGTTCCACTGCAGGAGAGGACAGCTGCCATGAGTGGGTATGTATGCTTACTTGTATGCCTGCACATGGAGGTCTAAGCACATCTGCAAGAGTGCTGGGTGTATATGCAGCGACCAGTGAGTTGAAAAACTGTATGAAAGATATTGCTACGCCGAGGTGTGGTGTGTGTGTGTGTGTGTGTGTGTGTGTGTGTGTGTGTGTCTGTGTGAAATGCAAGTTTACCTAGGTCACTGCTGAGTGGAGGAGTGCTGGTCTCCTCTTGCTCGTTGGCCATGGAGCGTGTGATGCGGCCCTTGCGGTGGCCGCGACTGTTGGCCGTGCGCCGGCCCTTCACGGCCACCGGCTCCTTATCCTCCCCGTCTTCGCCAGACGTGTCGTCCCTGGACACACACACACACACACAGACAACATTAAACTCGCAGAAGAACAAAGACAGATTCTCTCTCACACACATACAGGCGCGCACGCACACACACACACACACACACACAGACAACATTAAACTCGCAGAAGAACAAAGACAGATTCTCTCTCATACACATACAGGCGCGCACGCACACACAAACAGGCATGTAGTCACATCCCCCCTCTGGTGAAGTTTCTGTTTGGCGGAATAGCCAGCATCAGCACAATAGCTGATGACAGGAGTTGAGAACAGAGATGGAGCATTCTCATTTATCATCCCCACAGTCCCATTCATCTTGCGCTGTGGGGATGCTAAATATAGGCGCACCAGCTGGGCCAGCCAAGCGCACAGACCGGAGGGGGACGATGTAATGATCATGTTCATCCAGGGGGTGCATACACTTCTGCTAATATAGTTTGTGTGTGTGTGTGTGTGTGTGTGTGTGTGTGTGTTCAATAGGCATTAAGGTCTGTCAGGGTGGGTCAGATACTTATTTGATTAATGCAAATTCAAATATAAAACTCAAACTGGTGCCAAAGTGTATCTCTGACATGTACAAGACAAACAATACTCTGACATTCTAGATGTACAAAAGGCATATAGTTGGCTAAGTATTCCATAGAAACTCAGAAAAGGAGGAGACAGAGGAAAGAGAGAGAAAAAAACCAACACACAATACTAACTTCATGCCGTCCTCCTTGTCCTCTCCCTCGTTCTTCTCCTCCTCTCGTTCCCCATCCTTTTCCTTCTCCTTCTCCTCTTTCTCTTCCTGGTTATTCCGGTTCACTTGCTGCTGCTGTTGCTGAGTGTGCTGTGAAACCAACCATACACACACACACACACACACACACGTTAATGTCTAGCTATCAGAGGAAGCTTCATCTGATGGTTATGATGCACACTCCAGGCACATAATTCCATTACTCAATCCCCTCTTTCTGGTTTGCACACTAAAGGACCTCTCTAATCTAGGTCATCAAGGTAATTCCCACATTGTGTGTATATCTGTGCGACTGACAATGAATGTGCTGCTAGACAGTAATATCAGATGGTATCTGTGAGTGAGTCAGTATTATTTCCACAGATCTGCTTTCTTGGGAAAACAGTAAGACAATTTATTTTGATGATGTTGCATGACTGATACATGAATAATAACTGCATTGCAAATAACCATGCTGTGCAGAGAGACACACAGACACACACACACACACACAGCAGTGACCTTAGCCACCTCTAGATCTCAGAACTTCTTGTTTCTCTCGCTTCCTTTCTGTCTCAGTCTCACGCAAGCACTCCTGATGTGCGTTTAAATTTGCAAATATAGGCGAACGCTCCTAAACATTTGACAACAGTTTGAATGGATATTATCTAAAATCTAGTTACCTATTGAAAATGACAGAAACTGAAAGATGCGAGTTAAAATACCTGCTGCAGAAGAGGAGCAGACACACTGTAGCTCTGCTTCACAGGTATTGTGTACTCAACTGAGTAATTTGGCTTCACAATTTCTCAAATGGCATTTAATGGAACTGAAACAGCTAATGACTTCCCTGATTGGTTGACGCCAGGGTCAGTTTCTACAGCTATGCTCCTTCAAACCGAGCGGGTGGAAAACACTAATCCACAAGCTCCGCTCCGAGTCGACTGGGGATGCTCTTACACAAGCTCCAGCGTTTAGTTGGAGAGATATGGAGCTCCTGAGAACTACTGCAGTGCACAGTGCCCCACCAGAAACACTTACGGGTCAGCTACTGGGGCAATCACACATCAGCATTGATGGAGCTCAAGACTACTCACACAAACATACATATATATACACACACTCTCACTCTCTGACACGCAGACACACACGGACGGAGGGACACACAAAGGCGGACACAAACGCACATGCAAACTCACTGAGACACACACCTGGCTTCGACCACGCCGGCGGTAGTTCCTGCGGACAATGTTTTTATAGTTCTCGTTCTTCTTGGTCAGGTAGTAGAAGAGCACACACTCTGCCACAGTCTGAAAACACACACACACACACACACACACGAGCAGAAATGGTGAGTACCGCAGGATGTGTGACAAATAGAATGTAAGCAGATACGCATCAAAACAGTCTGTTCCGCTACCTTTCTCTCCAGAAAAGAGGCAATCAGACCAAAGTTTTTTGGATGCTGAATGAACCTGAAACACACAGAAAAAGAACACACAATATCAATCAACACTGACTACTAATTCCTACAAACACAAAGACTACTAATTCCTATAAAACACCTCTTGGCACAAAGGCACCAGACCTAAATGAGCTCCCCCCTACACACACATCCGCACACATACACACACGCACAGACACACACACACACCTCTAACATACAGGGAGAGGGTTATGAACAGGTCAAGACACAGGGGAAGGCTGCACAAACTCAGAAACTTCATGCACACAAAAGCCCCTCACACGGCCTTCTGAGACGCCAAGGGCTCAATCACCCAAACGCATTTTCTCATTGCGCTCCCTCATAAAATATGGTGACAGCAGACTAAATGAAAAGCAGGGCAGCTGGAAATGTATTCAGCACCACTGCCAGCTCCACAGCAGACCGAGACTGACCACCACCTGATGCCTCAAGTCCAGCAAATACAGGTCATACAGGCCATAGTCATACAGGTGGATAACATATGCACTCCTGGTACTGGGTGAACAGTTATCTTGGTGTGTGTGTGTGTGTGTGTGTTTCTCTCTCTCGCTCTCTGGGCCTCCCCACTTCCTCTTCCCCTCCGTCTGCGTGACCTCTGTCGAGGGAGGTGAGTGTGGTAAGGGTGTGTAGCGCTCATCACGCCACCCTCTGATGCTTCGCTTGATTGGCGTGGGGGGCTAACCGCAGCGCAGGCCTTGCAACGAGAGCATGTCACGCAACCCTCAACACCTCGGCTCGACAGACAGGCAGAAGTGAGAGCATGCATAAATGCATGCACACACAAACAAACTTACACACTCTCTCGCTCAAACACACACACACAAACTTACACACTCTCTCGCTCACACACACACACACACAAACTTACACACTCTCTCGCTCACACACACACACACACAAACTTACACACTCTATCGCTCACACACACACACACAAACTTACACACTCTCTCGCTCACACACACACACACACAAACTTACACACTCTCGCTCACACACACACACAAACTTACACACTCTCTTGCTCACACACACACACAAACTTATACACTCTCTCGCTCACACACACACACAGTGTTGCTTACATGCTAATCAGCATATGAAGACACACACATGCACATAAGCTGACCGACAGTTTGTCTGTTTGTTAACACCTAAAACACACACACGCGCACGCGCGCTCACACACACCACACACACACACACACACACACACACACACACTCACTTCTCGCGGAACGTGTCCTTCTCCTGTTCGCTCCACATGTTCATGACCTGCCGGTCTTTGTAGACCTTCATGGGGTCGTCCATTAGGCCGTTCATGTTGATGAACTTGATGCGCTGCTGCTCCGCATCGAACAGCATGGGTGGAATGACCGCCAGCTGACGCATCTGCTTCTCCGAGTTCTGACCAGGACAGACGGAGGGAGAGGGAGGGAGAAAGAAAGAGAGAGAGAGAGAGGAAGAATGAGAGACAGACAGAGAAGGCAAAGGCGGGCAATAGGGTAAATCCACACATGTGCACATATAGGGCTTCTATAGTGGTGTAAGGGCATACGTCTGTCTGTGTGTGTGTGTGTCTGTGTCTGTGTGTGTGTGTGTGTGTGTGTGTGTGTGTGTGTGTGTGTGTGTGTGTGAGTGTGTGTGTGATATAGGTCAGCAGAGGGGAAGTGTGAGGCTTCTCTGAACAGCTACACAGTTATCGCAGAGGAACTTGAGGGAGCCGAGATAATAACAGAACTACCACCACTGCCCGATTATGGGTGAGATTACAGTACACTGTTGAGTGAAAATGACATAGAAAATGATAAAGAAATCCTTTTTTTCCCAGCACGATCTGAGACACACACACACAAGAATGAAAGGGGAAGCAGCGAGACATGGTGACATGGTTGTACAGAGAGTGAGAGATAATTGGGGAAATGGAAGCCTTCATTTCTTTGCAGAAGTGGCGAGATGGAATGCATCTCTTTAGCGTCTATGACCTGGGGGGTCACACAAACCACACTGTTCACACCTGCAGAGGGCACAGGAGTGCAGGTGTGTGTGTGTGTGTGTGTGTGTGTGTGTGAGAAAAGGGTGTGTGTGTGTTTGAGAAGAGTGTGTGTGTGTGTGTGTGTGTGTGTGTGTGTGTGTGTGTATGTGTGTGTGTACGCGCGCACACGAGTGTGATGGAGTGTATGTTTACCTCCTGCTCAGAGATACCGTCGATGATCTCAGAGACCTCGTGTTCACTTCGTGCCGCTGAGGCCAGTCCTCCCCCGCGCTGCCCAACACGACTGCAGACACAAACAAACACAATATCAGTAAAAGAAAAACTCATACACAATACAGAAATAAATATTTTTAACAAAAAATGCTCACAATTATTGGCACTACTAATTCTAATACCTTCTTAAGTCTCCCTTTGCCAATAAAACAGCTTGTAATATTCTCCTATGACACCCCATAAAATTGAAGAATACAAAGCAAGGGATTTAAGACCATTAGTCTTTACAAAATCTCCCCAGACTGTCCAGATTCTTAGGTCCACAACTTGTGCATTCTCCTTTTTGACACACCCCACTGTTTTTCTATGGAGTTTGGATCAGGGGACTGAGATGGCAATGGCGGAAGTTTGATTTTGTGCTCAGTAAACCATATTTGTTTTGATCTGGACGTTTGTTTTAGTTCACTGACCTGATGAATGATCCAATCATGACCCACTTTTAGTGTCTTGGCAGAGATTGACAGATTTCCTTCGAAAATTTTCAGATTTTTCTTGGGGTTTCTGATACCATGCACGTTAATTAGGTTCCCAAGGCCTTTGGGAATAAAAACAGCCCCACAATATCACAGCACCTCCACCATAATTCTCATTAGGCATGGGTTTTTTTTTCAGTATAGTCATTCTTCTATGTGTACGCCAAACACAAACACACCTAAAGTGTTTCTAGCCAAAAAGCGCAATTTTCATTTCATCTGACAATAGAACACTTTCAGAGTGTCTGGAAGTCACTGTACCATTTAGTAACTCCTGCCGTTTATATTGGTAATTAAATGACTGGACAGGTTCTTACCTGGCATGCCCTCTAAATAATCTATTAGCAGTGAGGTCACTTTTGAAGATTTTTTGTGGGACTTGGTGACCCAAAGACATTTTTTGCCTATACTGTACGTGGGGGCAAGATAACCATGGGTCTTTGTCCAAGCATGTATGTCACATTTACAGTTGATTAGAACCTTTTAATCATTGTTTTAACTGTAAATATAGGCATTTTCAACAAAGTACCTAGTTTGTCTGGACATTCCCTGACTTACAAATGTCAAACACACTTTCTTTTTATTTAAATTTAGTGTATTCTCTTGCCTTTCCAATGTTGAAAAATGACTAGAGGATTTAACCTCTGTCACTTTATTTTCGTACCTTAGTGAAAAAGAAAGCCATGAACTGCTTCTGAAAGTTCAGATGCTCTGATTAACTTGAAATTAGACAGAATGCTTCTGTTACGTTTTGTATGTAAGATTTTTCTAGGGGTGCCAATAATTGTAAGCAACGTGTTTTTGTTCAAAATATTTATTTCGTTATGAGATTTTTCTTTTTCTCAGAATAAATTTGCTTGCCTTCAAGGGTGGATTTTTCCTCATTGTTTACATTGTGAGAGTACAATAAAGCGCCAAAAGATTATTTTTTATACCTGATTTTAGTCAGCTTTACCAAATGTGCCAATAATTTTGGAGGCTACTGTACATGATCTCCTTTGTCATTCACATTGCATTTATGTCTGTTATAATTTTTTGTTAACAAAAGCTAAGTTGTTCCTTTGACACCTCATAAATGAACCACTGATGCCACGGTTGACACACAGATGAACCAAAAACCACAGATGACGTCTGACTCGCTAATCACCTTTACACAAGAAATGTTCGTTACACTGCAATCATACTTTGACTCAATGACTCCAGAGGGAACTTCGCTCTGACGTCTACGGATGTGATTCACAATACTGACATCACATTCAGCAAAGCCCTGGGGACAGACTGCACTGAAGTTCCTTTCATATAAGGGCACCACCAGAGAGATAGCCAAGTCTTCAAGGTTTGAAATAAGAATCTTCTGGAGGGAAAACAACATAAAAAGCAGAACCCAGCTCCTATTCTCCCACTATTAAAAATGTTGAGTTTCCTACACTGCACCAGCCCAGATGAGGAGTTGGGTGCTGCCTGCTGTTGTGAGATGCGGTACGGTGGTGGTGGCACTGGCGCCCGTTGTGCAGCGGCAGCACACAGGGGTCAGTGACGCTCTAAGACGCTGCGTGGGCGGTGGAGGGGGTGACCACAGGCTGTTGCACAAACTAACCGCTGAGCCGTTGCACAAATGTGCCGAGGGTGAACAAAAGCTTGATCTGGAGTTTCGAGGAACTATACACGTGCACACACACAAAGACACACACAGACACACACACAGAGAGAGACTGCGCTCCACCCTGAATTCAACACATCCTAAGTTGAGTTGGAGCTTCCCATGTGTCAGAGATGAAGTTAAAACACAAAGCATGAGGAGTTTAGATTTGACCATCATCTCTCATGGTTATGAAGGGTAGCTCAAAGGCCAAAACGTCATCTTTAAAGAGACTCATGACATGGCTTTCACTAAAGAACAAACTGCTCCTTATTGTAGACCTACAACACAGTATCTTTTATACACAGACAGGCAGACAGACCTTTGCATGCGTTCCTGCATCTCCCTCTGCTTGCGGATCTCGGGGAACTGTTTCTCGTAGTACTCGCGGACCTTGCTCTCCTTGGCGCGCCGCCGCGGGTTATTCTCAATGCGCTCCACCTTCTTCTCCCAAGCCTCCATCAGCTGGTCATAACGCTGGCAGAACTTCTGCTCCTGAAGGCAGGCACACACACACACACACACACACACACACACACGCACACACACACACACACAGGGTTATACATACAACCCTGGTGGTCCTGCTGACATGCAACTAAAGCCCTTAATGGTTGAAATATTGATCTGAGCTCTGAAGAATTTGCTGGAGGAATATCCACGTGCCCTGCCTCCATGTGCTATGGAGTCAAATATAACAACGCTCACTAGTGGAACCCCACACAAAGTATTTGACATCCCTTTTCCTTTCCTTGTGTTTGTCTATAATAAGCATAAATCCACAGCCCAAGACACGTAGCACAAATCAGACTAAAAATTGAATGAAATTGGTAGTGCGGAAAGCAAAATGCCACCAAGGTCCCCAATCTCAGAGCTCCCCATCATCGTTACTATGACCACCACCACCACCACCGCCGCCACCACCACCACCACCACCACCACCACCAGCAGCAGCAGCAGCAGTAGTAGTGAGGAGCGGCACACTGGGGTGAGGTGAGCAGCTGCTTCCTTCACAGGTTGGCTAAATTTAGCTGGGCGCAGGACTGCACCGACTACCCAGTCTACCGGCACCACTACTAAAACATGCTTCAGCCAATCAGCTGAACCAGTTTAACACCCACTTGGTGCAGAGGAGCGCATGTTCGCACACACACACACACACACACACACACACACACTATCTGGGACAGTTACTCCCTCTATTAAGTCTGCGCTTTCCCCACAGCAACAGCATAAAACAAGGCAGGCAGTATTGAAAAATACACTGTCTCAAACACACACACACACAGGCAAAAAGAGCTCTCTACCGAGCCATCATCTTGTGGTGGGGATACAGTAATGGACAAGCCAGACAAGAACAAGCCAGACAAGGAGAGGGAGACAGAGACAGAGAGAGAGAGAGAGAGAGAGAGAGAGAGAGAGAGAGAGAGAGAGAGAGAGAGAGAGAGAGAGAGAGGAAGTGTGTGTGTGTGCATCCATGCAATTAGAACTCACCCACTGCTTGCGAGCATGATTTCTTCTCTTGAAATACAGAATGAGCTTCTTCCTCATCGCCTGATTTCTGCAGAAGGATGAAAACAGGACAGAGAAGGGGGGGGGGGGGGGGGGGGGGGGGGGGGGGAGAGGAGAGAGACATACGGAGAGAAGGAGAAAAGAGAGACATACAGATAGAGAGAGAGCGAGAGAGACATACAGTTAGAAATAGAGGGAGGGGAGGGGAGGGAGTGAAACAGGGAGAAAGTCAGTCCATTATAAAGCTGTTCAATCCCTTCTTTTCCTGATGTCCACAGTTCGTTGCCATAGTGACCTTTATACCAAGTTAAGCACAATACCATATGATTACAAACGTGTGCGGCTACATAGTGAAGCTTCATCTACTAGTCAATACACACACACAATCTGACCTTATCTAAGACCTTACCATACCACAGATGAATATGCAGACAGAAAATTGTGCAGACAATTTCTCTGCCTAAGGCAAGCTGAAGCACAATTCAACAATAATGTAACAGACGCAACTCAATATAGGTCCCTGTAACAGCTTCCTGTCTGTCAGCGCTTGACGTTAAAATTGGTTACTCTGAGGTCACGTTAGTGCTGATGGGAGTAATGTTGTGCACAAGGTAAGACAAGGACACAGACTGTGGGTTTCAGTCTGACTGTGTGTGTGAGTGTGTGTGAGAGAGAGAGAGAGAGAGGGAGAAAGAGGAAGAGAATGAGTGAGTGACAATAGGTGTATGGGAGTAAAAATAATGTCAGTGTTTGCCTATATTGCAGCAGCATAGGCGTGTTGGTACAGTGTGTGTTTGTGTGTGTGTGTGTGTGTGTGTGTGTGTGTGTGTGTGTGTGTGTGTGTGTGTGTGTATGGTCCTATGAGCACAGAGATGGCATTGTGTTGTGGAGCAGATGGTAGGGGCACTAGATTAGCAGCTCTGTGCCATGTACAAAGTTCCTTTTATCCAACCGTGCGCTGTACATAAACACACACACACACACACACACACTTACAGACGCCATCAAATGTCAGTTAACACACCAACACATACACACAGCCATATGGTCATCTGAATGGAAGCATAGAGAGGAGATAGACAGGAGAAAGAAATGGACCTTGGTGAAGAACCAAGGAGACAAAGCAACCAATTGTAAAAGATCAAAGCCATGTGGAGGTATTTAATAACACACACACACACACCTGTTGATTAATTATACTATCAAAAAAGAAAAGAAAGAAAATTCTACTCTGCCAGATGAGGGCTCTCAGATCAAAAGGCTTGTAGAAAGGGAAGAGAAGGATGTAGGAGATGTCAAAAAAGGAGACTGAAAGAGAGAACAAACATGGCAAAAGAACAAGAGGAGAGGAGAGGAGAGGAGACAAACACCAAAGCTTTTGTTCAAATAAATAGCCACCAGATATGTCATGTGCAGGGCAATGTCTCTCATTCTATTCCGCAGCATTTCTTAAAACAGATTATGTGTCTGTCAATAGGCAACCATCTAAATGTGAATTCTGACAGATTTTCATGGAAGAGCAGACAGTGAGATGAACATTTATTAGAGACAGGGCCATGGTCTGAAAGGGAAGTTAAGGATTAAAACGGAGAGGAGTGCAGTTACTTACATTTTGATGTTCTCATGGTACTGCTTGGTATCAGAGGGCTGGTTGTAGAGAGGCTGAGAGAGAGAGAGAGAGAGAGAGAGAGAGAGAGAGAGAGAGAGAGAGAGAGAGAGAAAGGGGGAGAGCGAGAGAGAGAGATAAAAGCATTACTGGGAATGTCTGGAGGGTAAGAGTCCAGTTTCAGTTCAGACTAGCACATCAAGGCACATCAGCGTTAACCGACTCCCCGCCTTTCAACCCTCCGCCACCCCTACACCATTTCATCTTGCTGCCCTCTCTTTCACCCTCTCTTGCTTTTCCCTCTGATGAAGAAACCAGGTCACCGCATCACACATGGAAATAAAAGCTGGGCCGTTCCTCAGCTCAGAGCTGCAGAACTGGATGCGGATGCGGAGTTAGGTGTTGCTACTGATGCTGCTGTTGCCGTGACACTGATGATGCCTGGTGGCGTGTACGTGAAGCTGAACTTGAATGCAAGAGATGGAAGGTTTGATCTTCCTGACACTGCATTCTCTGTAAGCTTTCTATAGCCCTTATAGTAGGGGTGGGGGGGGAAATTGATTCCCACGTGTATTGTGTTTTTTTTTTTTTGGCAATGAATTTTAAAATCGATTTATGTTTTCCAGTGATTCATATTTTATTTTGCCTTAACGTTTTCCACGATACCGCCAACGGCAACATAATATCCGTTTCCAGCAAAACAGTCCAAAAGCAGAAAATGGCGCATGATCCAAGCATGTGATGTGCGTTCTTTTTAGAAAACAGTTTAAAAAAAGTTTTTAGAAATGTCTCATAATATATTGTCTCTAGAAGTGTATCATTTAACTTTTGTTTTGTTTTTATTGTTATAGAATGAAAGAAAGAAAAGAAAGAAAGAAAATCACAATACTTTCGAATCGTAATAACTGTAGAATCACAATGCAAATCGAAATCAGGTCTCAAGTATTGTGAAAGAATCGAATCGAGACAAAAGCATATCGTCCCAGCCCTAGCTTATAGTATGCCTTTTTGCTATATATATTTTGGGGCTTTATATATGTTATTATACAGCTTATAGTATGCTTCTCTGTAACTGTGCAACTGCTACTATACTAGCAGATACAAATGTGGCAGACATTTAAATACTGAGACATTTAGACAAATATGTATTTAGTATGATGACTGCACAAACTGTTGGGTTGTGGAAACAAGAGTCAGCAGGAAAGAGGGAAAGTTGTGGCAAACAGAGGTGTGTGTGTGCGTGTGTGTGTGTTAGACTGCACACCTGCATGTGTTTAATGCAACAAGACATCAGTGGTTATTTGAAGCTGCACTCCTCTGAGATGTGCTCACTGTGAACCTGTGCCAACTCCTCTAACAACACAATGACAACGCCCTCTAGAAAACACACACCACACCCTCCATTAAACAGTCAGATAATATCTCGGTCAGATAATATCTCAATGTCTTCCCACACCGATGACTAAAAATGAGTAGCTATCTGCAGTGAGGATGAAAATGTGTGGCAGTACTCTCGCTTCAACTTCCACTTTGTCTGGAGTGAAAATTGGCTTTCTCTACGGATTTTCCAATGTGTCGTTCCAAATTTCCGTAAGAGCAAAGAGCCAATTCTCTTCCACAGGACTGTGCAGTGACTGGCCTTGGGCACATCAACATGATGAGAAATGTATTTCTGAATCCCCCACTAATGCACTTATATCCTTTGGCCAATTAGGCGGTAAATAAATTTTGGCGTTTGGAAGTCGGAAGTTTCGTGCAGAGTGTAATGGATGGGTTCGGGATTTCCAGTGTGATCCCATGGGTTTAATATCCACACACACACACACACACACACACACACACAGCAAGGGAGAGAATCACATGGCTTGTGATTTGTGTGGATATTTTGGGGACTTGAGAGAGGAATCAAGCCAAACAGAAACAGCCAATTAGAGAGCTGGCAGGACCTGACACATCTGACAGTGTGTGAGGGGAGAGGGGTGGTGGTGAGAAGAAGAGAGATGCATGATGGGTAAATAGAGTGAGCAGAGATCTTTAATTTCACATAAATAGTTGCATTGGTTACAAATGGCAAATGTACATAATATGCAACCGAAGCTCAATGTGTGTTTATTGTGGGAAAATATGTTGATATTGGTGTTGATTAAAAGTCCTTCTGAACATCAAATCTTTGACACACGCTACAGTGTTAAAGGTTTCCTCCATGGTAACAATTACTTTAACCGCATGGATCACAATACCAATTTCAAGTTTTTTGCCTGCATCAGAGGCCATTGATGTAACCTAGTTTGGCCTATAATCAAATGCTTGACCTCTTTGGAAAGCAGAGACACTGTAGTTCCTTGGAAAACAATCAGAATAACTGATGTACTGAAACAGAGATACAGAGGCTAGAATATTGTTTTTTTTTCTTTCTGCCGAATAACAAGCATCTTTGAACTGATCACATTTCAGCCTTCTAGGTCACTTGATATGACTTAGAAACACAACTGTGCCCTAGCACCAGGGTCTTGTGAAGCTGTCTGCAAAGGTAGAACAATATAGAATGAAAATATGAGCACTTTAGACCATTTTTTGCCAAAGTATGCTCATGCATTTTGTAAATTGCCCTATGGAAACTCCCCATAGGACTTTTGGTTATCCAAAATGCATAGTGACAATCAAATGCTTACTGCATATGGACCCCTTTGTGTAGAAGCATAATCTTGGTCTCAAATGAAAGGTAACACTTTTCATGCTTGCATTTGGATTGTATGTCAGGGGCACAGATATGAAATGACTACAATAAATATGGAATAACTGCACAAAAATAGAAATATTTGCGATTTCTATTTCAATTGGTGTATATGATGGGTTATACATGGACTATACATCTACAGAACTTGTATTGGATGAAACATGGATATTCCATTTCTATGGGTTCTTGTGGACATGTCAAGACCCAATATGCTACATCTAAGGATACACACAAGGGCTAAAGGGTAGGAAAGCACCAAGGGGGGCCGTCGGCCATTTTGAAGTGAGACATAGTAAGATAAATTTGATCATGTAAAGCACTTACACACATTTTATATGAAAAAGATTGTCATGTATTGATTCCCAAGAATCCAAAAAATATTTTAAAAAGAAAAAGTCAGGAATGGAAAATAGGGAGGGAAACTCACCAGTTCCACCCTGGGTCCAAGTCCCTCCAAAACCCGGTGTGCTTCCTCAGCTTTTTTCTGTAAACGAAAAACACAAACACTGTTAGCACGTCAACAGCATAGACTCACATTTCCTATCACCACGGCAAAGCCTCACACTTGCCTTTTCTCTCTCCCCCTCTCTCAAATGGATGACACTACACTATTAATAGAGCTCTCAAAACGCAATCCCACCCCAGGCTCTCTCCCCCTGTATAATTTCCCAATTCAGCTACACACAACAACAGGACAAGAGGATGTAGATCTGAGATAACAAGAGCGCCTATACCATACCATATCTAAAATCATCTACATGAGCATGCGCGCGCACACACACACACACACACACACACACACACGCACACACACACGCACACACACACGCACGCACGCACGCAATCTCTTTCATTAACTTACTCATTTTTCGATTCTTTTATGCAGGTACGCACACATGCACACTCAGTTCAGTACCCCCACTTGCCCCTGCTCCACTCCTTATTTCTCTCGCCACTGATGAGGGAGTGAAATTGCCATAATGAGACAGCCAGCTCTCCAAGGCTTTCTATCTCACTTCATTTCCCTCAATTACAGCGGTGTGTGCGTGTGTGTGTGTGCGTGCATGTGTGTGTGCGCGCCTGTGTGTATGTGGAGGAGGAGGGGGAGGGAGCGAACAGCTCTAAGAACATGACTATTCATTTTTTAGCAGTGCTAAGATGATATGTGGGCAGCAGTTTCCATATCCATCTCTCTCTTTCTTTCTTTATAATCTCCTCCTCTCTCTCTCTGAGAAGCATAAAAAATGCATTTCTCAGTGCCTATACCAGGCATATGAAGTATGGATGAGGGTAGACATAAACACAGTTTTCTCTCCTAAGCTTCACGCACGCACGCACACACACACAAAGAGAGAGCAAGTTTTGACTGCTGTCACCTCAGCCCACTGCGAGGCTTATAGGGTTCCTAATGAGGCCTGATCAGGCCCTGGTTTACAGATAATCTAATCCCTTCTGTGAGAGGAGTCCCAATGGGAACAGTTTCCCCAGCGCCACCCCACCCCACCTCGCCTGGCCTGATGTAACCCTTGTTATTAGGGCTGCCACTAAGAGCACACCGGCCAGCCACGCAGCTCAGCAGGGCCAATGGCCAACTCACAGAAAGGCAGCAAGGCTGAGAAAAATCAGGGTGGAGGACTGTGTGAGTGTGAGTGTAAGCATGTCTTTCATTTAAAGCCAACATTCAAGCTGCATGTAAGCCTGTTGTGACTTATATTTCTCTACATGGAGCTGGATCTGCTCATACATTCTTAGAAGTAGCTCCCTCTACTGGTCAAAAAAGATAAACAATGATTAAGGTTTCCCTCAGTTCCATTCCATTCCATAATCAGCCAATCAGTTTCCAATCAGCGCAGTCTCTCGCTCCCTCTCCCCACCTGCCTGACCCACTGCAACTGGAGAGCACCTGTTGTGTCCAACTTCACACCACACCAAGGAATAAATAAGTAATGGTAGAGAGTATGTCTTTTGGTGGTTTAAATGTCTGTGTGTGTATGGCTGTGTGTGTGTGTGTGTAAGGGTGATAGAGTATTCAGTCTGACAGTCTTGCCTGTGACATGCAGGTTTTACTGCTCAAACAAGGAACACACCGTTAATGCCAACAAATGCCGGCATCTCAACCATATTACGGTAATTACAGGGCATTAAGGAAGCACACACATACACACACATAAGCACCCCTCCCCCACCCCCACCACACACACACACACTCAAAAGGCATCTAAGGACGCATGAAACCCCACACTGTTCATATGAGACCCTGTTTTGCCTGACTAATTATGGCTTGAATGGATAACTGCAGCTTAACGCAGCGACCTTAACCTCACATAACACCCTAATAATCATTAAAATGACACGTGCCACTTGAGAGCCTACTCACAGTTCACAGAGCTCAGGGGCGTTACCTAAAGACTGCATAAGAGGTGTGTGAGTGAGCATGTGTGTGAATTTTAGACAGGACTGTTTCTGAGTTTAAACTCACACACCACCTTCTGTTACTCAAGATTTTAGAGGCAGTGGCATCACTGTTAGAGTCACAGTCACACACACACACACACACACACCAGGGCTCTACACTAACATTTTTTTTCAGGAGCACTTGTGCGCCCAAGTTAAAAAATTTAGGAGCACAGACAAAAATTTGGGCGCACAGTCAGTTCTGTACTTAACTTACACATAATCTAACATTACACTGCAGCTAACAGTTAAACATGCCACTGCACCAATTGTGAATATTAAGAATGACTGACAACATTTAGGCTACAGGAAGGATTTTAAAGATCAGTGCCTACTTTATTTTCAGTCTGTTCTATTTTCCTACATTTTGTTAATGTAAAATAATATAATAGCCTACATTGCCATATTTGCATTTAGCCTGTATATCAAGTATCCTGCCAAATGTAGGCTAATTTATTTATTTGTGAATCCATCTATATAATCCAAATATGCCCATGGTGACCTATCTGACTGCATACTGCCTAAAACTACTACTAAAACAGTCCATTTTCTCTTCCACAAAAGCCAACATAGGCTAATCAAGGATATATGTTTTATACTTTTAGTTTTTTATTTTAAATATCTGCATTGATGGGGGCAGTGGGCAAACGTTAGGCCTACTTTCGTTTTGCACTTCACCTTGTATTCGGTGTAAACAAACAAGCATGCGTGCAAGCCTGGAGTTGTCAGTAGCGTTCTACCTTTGAATAAAATGGGAGTATTACGGGAGGCTACTTTCGTGCCGCTACAGCTATATTTTGCATATTGCAGCCAATACGTCAACTGGGCTAAAAGGCATGTTAGGTTACCTTTCCTTCTCTCACTGCATTCTCAGAATCTCATCCTGTTCCTCCTACTGTATATCCAATGAATTCGGTGGATAGAAAAACTAATTTCTTCAATCTTTGCATCTTGGCTGGCTAGTCTAACTTTCCGCTTTTTCTGCGCGCTCTTGGATTTGATAGAAGCGACTACTAGCGAGTCACAACGCGAAACTGCTAACGTTGATGGGAGGTGTAGTTTTTATGCTGCATTCGCGACGTGATTCTATGGTTTGCACCAGTAATGTTTCTCGATGTTGCGGTGTATTTTGTAGACAAATATTGACATGGTTAGAAGTCATTCGCACCAGTGCGCCTAAATATTTTTTTGCACTCCCACGGCATCATTTTTACTCGCATGTGCGAGTGAAATGGGCGCACTGTAGAGCCCTGCACACACAGACACACACAGACAGGCTGTTTTTCCTCTGATGTGCATAGTGACCACTAGGTGGACTAAGAGCAACACCAGCAGCTGCCACTACAACTGCTGCTGCTACTACTACTAGACCTGCAGGTCTCACATGCCATCCTGCTGCACATCACACACACATTTAACGAGAAGTTGGCACACTCCACTAAAAGTATAGACACACACCTACAAACAACCCACCCACCCACACACACAGGTCTGCCACCCTCCGCGAGGCCTCCCTGTGCATAGCACCAAGCGGCTGGGATGTGTTTATGCTACAGGTGCTCAACACAAGCGCTAAGGCCTGCTGATTATACACAAGCAGTTCATTATACGCTCAACCAATACAGAGAAAAGGGCAACGCATTTGTTGTGTGTATGTATGTGAACGCTCAGTTTTATGTGTACAAAGGGTACAAATTTACTGTGTGTGTATGTTGATGTGTGTGTGCGTGTATGTTGGTGTGTGTGTGTGCGTGTATGTTGGTGTGTGTGTGTGTGTGTGCGTGTGTGTGCGTGTGCGTGTGCGTGTGCGTGTGTGTGTACACACTCACCCTGTTCTCGTCGTAGATGATCTGGACCAGGCTGCGGTGCTTGGCTTCGCTGGGCGGGGGTGAAATGGAGCGCTCGGGCTCCTGAGGCTTAGCCGCCTCCTCCTCCAGCTGTTGCTGCAGACACACAGGATGGCAACCACAGAGTTAGTGTTGCGTTCAAACACACACGGCAAAAAGTCCCACATGAGCCCAAGGACAAAGGACCAAGTTGCACGCAAATCCACTCAGAAAGACACACACACACGCACAGTCGCACACACATGCACGCACGCAGAGCACAGCAGCACACTTGCTGGTCTCAGCCAAAGCAGAACACAAGAACAAGTGAGCAAAAACAACTGTAAGAATCAGAGAAAAGTAATGGCTTCTACATACCTGACGCACCCGACCGGTAGCGCGACAATGTGACGTCAAAATGACGTAGATCTCTCTGGCGCGCCAGGGTTTTGGCCGTGTAGCACACGGTAGCGCACCACTCATTTTTTTTTCAGACGAGCGCGACAAGGCGGAAACAGGAAGATGGACTAGTTCGAGGGCAAGCGAGTTGCAGTGTTTTGTTACAGCCGTGAATTTTTAATAGTTTGCTGGATAAGTTAACAAAGTTACCAGTGAGAGTTGCAACACATGGAATTAAGAGGAAAGAATAGAAACTATTTATTTTCAAACAAAGGATATCTATTAAGGGCTGAACAAAATCTCTTTCCACTTCAGGAAATTACACAAACTCAGCCAGCTGCTAGCTAGCTAGCCAGCTAACTAAACTGTTTAAATTATTAAAATTTCCCTCGGGATGACTAAAGTACCTATCTATATATCCATCTATCTATCTACCTGTGCACACACCTTGGAAACTACATGATAATGATAGTTGTGAATAGTAGCAACCAAAGTCTGAAGTACCATCACAGAGGCTAGCTACTGGTGTTTACTGCAGCTTCTGCTGTGTAAGTAGTTAATGTTAGTCTTTTCACAACAGCGACACCTCTGTTCAGGAGAATATCGCAACTAGTGTTGCGACCACCACGCGCGAGTATAAATGGTTACGGCGCTTCTGTGACGTCACATTGTCGCGCTACTGGTCGGGTGCGTCGAGTATGTGGGACGTTTAAGTGTTCCAGGGAGGAAGACAAACATGTGAACAAGAATTTGGAATAGCTTCGGACAAAGAGAAATTGTTGTTCTGTAATGGAACACGAGTCGTATCTTTTCTTCACTGTGGAAACTGTAGGACTCTCCATCTGGTCCTACACTCCACTGAACGTAAAAAGGGGGGGCAGTTGAAGCCTGCTGATGACCAGAATGCCATTATGGGACATCTTAAGGGCCGTTCACACCAGGAACGATAACTAGAATGATAAAAGCATCGACACTGACCAACGATAAGGAAAGTATCTCCTTTTGTTGATGAATGTGATGGCTATAATTTGATGGATTCTGATTGGCTGTCAACAAGAACGATACTTTTTTACATTATTTTTACAGTTACTGTATTGTTCTTGCTGTGGACGGCCCCTCACTTTGTAGTATTCTCCATCTCTCACCCTCTCTCTCTGTAGTTTTCTCCATCTCTCCCCACCCACCCAATAAAACCTCACTGTTTTGAAAATGTGTAGATTCTCAATCACAGTCATGTCACGGTCTGAGATATATTAAATAAAAAATAAAAAATTGCCTCCAAAGATCCAGGACTGAGGAGCCAGGTAACTATTTTGTTAACGACGGGAACATGTTTACTTTTACAGCAAAGGGTCAGTATACATGGATGAAGTATCCATTTCCTCAAACAAGACAAGTCCGGGCCAGCCAGCGGTGTATATATATATATATATATATTTACGTATGTATAATATATATATATGTGTGTGTGTGTGTGTGTGTGTGTGTGTGTGTGTGTGTGTGTGTGTGTGTGTATATACACACAGCATATAATACAGCTAGCTGATTTTTTTGAGAGAGGCTATACCATATTGAATATTGAAATGAAGCCAATTGCTTTCTGTATTAACCATAAGATATCCACAACAAGGCACAGCCAGACCAACCCGTGTTTGTTTAGGTAAGCCAGTGAGTAAGTCTGTGAGTGTGTGAGAGTATTGGATTGTCAGTGCCAAGAAAAGCACAGGCGCTACAGAACAACTTCGAACAGCTCCAACCAGCACAAAAGGCTTTTAAGCTCTCCGGCCAAGAGCGCTATATAAACCACACGCACATACACAAACACTCTCTTCCTGAGGCACAGGTGCACTATTTTCAGATCTGAATTTCCACAGCTTTGTGTAAAACTGTTGAGTATATTATTATGCGTCTGTGGTCTGGCTGTCTCTCTCTGTGTGTGTGTGTGTGTGTGTGTGTGTGTGTGTGTGTGTGTGTGTGTGTGTGTGTGTGTGTGTGTGTGTGTGTGTGTGTGTGTGTGTGTGGGGGGGGGGGGGGGGGGGGGGTAGCGCGCCAGGAGACCCACCCTGGGCCTCTCAGCGGGGTGATTTAGGAAGCCCAGGGCCCCTTACCAGCCTGTCACAGGACCAGTGTAAATGTCTAAGGGGTTGGTGAATGTGTGTGTGTGTATGTGTGTGTGTGTGCGTTAAAGGGAGGGTGGATAGTGTGTAGGTGTGTGTGCATGTGTGAATGCACATGCTGGATTGCTGTGTCTGTGCGTGTGGGTGTAAGAGAGAAAGTGTGTGTGTGTGGTGTGTGTGCATGTGTGTGGTGTGTGTGCATGTGTGTGTGTGTGTGTGTGGCTGTGCCCATCAAGCTGGATAAGCACAGGGAGGCACGGCATTCCCCGAGTGAAGTCAAATAAACCCGCCCTGCTGATATAACCCAGACCCTACGAAACCTAAGCCCTCTCCCTCCCTTCCTCTCTCTCCCTCCCTCCCTCTTCCCCTGTTTTCCCCAAACCCTCTCCACCTTTATTTATTTCCCTCTTTCAGCCGCTGTCACTCCAAATCCCACATTCTCGCCATCTCTGTCTCTACCCACATCATCTTCAGCCCTCACACACACTCGCTCACACACACACACACACACACACACACACACACACACACACACACACACACACACACACACACACACGTGGACGCTTTTTCAGGGGAAAAGGGGGGAGGGAGAGAAGGAAAAAGAAAAAAAATGGAGGAGAGAACAGAAACTGAGTGTGGGGAAAACAGGGGAGGTGGGAAGGGTGGGGGCCAAAATGAACTATTTGGTACAATGGTCTCTGCGTGTAGGCCCTTGGGTGTGTGTGTGTGTGTGTGTGTGTGTGTGTGTAGGAGTTAGAGAGGGAACTGTATAAAAGCAGTAGGGGGGAACGAGATTGATTTATTTTCCTTGGTAGCACAGTTTACCGTTAAAATCATTCTGAGCGCACACACAAACATACACACCTCTCCTCTTCCCGAAGCCCCCCCCCCCCCCCCCCGCTTTCTGCTCCCCTACAGAGGCCCATGTCAGAGTGCAGGTGGCTTACCAATCCTTACACTGTTGTAAACACAAACACACACACACACACACACACACACACACACTCCAAGCCTCTCAAGAAGGGATTAGTCTTTATTGTGCAGATTACTTACATCTGACTATGAGTGGCATAATGGGAGTGGTGGATGGGGGGGGTAAGGACAGAGACAGACAGACAGAGTGAGAGACAGAGAGCAAGAGAAAGAAAGAGAGAAAGAAACACAGAGAGAAGAGAGGAAGTGAGTAGTTTAACAGGTCCAAACATCTTTAGCATCCTCCATTGCCCCAGAGAGCTAAAATTTATGGCCTCATATTTCTAACCTACTTCTCTCCGCCGGAGGGAGGGAGAGAGAGAGAGAGAAAAAAAGAAAGAAAGAAAGAGAGGGAGAGAGGAGGCAGAGCGAGAGAATCTTTACACAGTGGCTGGGTGGTTGAAGGCGTGCTGAGTGAGGTTTCACACAAGCAATAATCACAGCACTGTTACAGCAGCCCTGGGCAAGATTAAACAAGATCTGGCACAGAACAAGCAAGAGAGAGAGGGAGAGGGAGAGAGGGAGGGAGGGAGAGAGAGAGAGAGAGAGAGAGAGAGAAAGAAAGAGAGAGAAAGAGAGAGAGGAAGAAAGGAAGTGGGGCAGTGAAAATAAAAAAAATGAAAAGGCATACAGAGAAAACAAAGAGGGAAGAGAGAAGAAAGAGATGATGTATAAAGAGAAAAAGAAAGAAGTAGCCCTTTTCACACAGATATCATGCAAAATTTGTGGGAAGAGGAAAAGTGTTTTTTGCCGCATCGTGTGTCTGAAAATGAGGTGAAAATTTGCTGGCCTGCTGATCTGTTCACATGATCCGACATTTTGGAGGCAGGACCAGCTAGCAAATTAAAACATGACGTGCAAGAGGGGGCGTGTAGAATGACAGTCGTAGGCCTTCAGTCATGCGCCTTCAGATGCAGCAGGTGTGTGATTTTCAAAACCATGGCGGGAGAACTGACTGCACTTTGGTTAGCTGCTGCGCACATTTTTAGTACCCTATAAATGCAAGTGAAGTTGCTTTGCATTATAGTGCAGTATGTGTCGATGCTTAGAATGTCGGATTCTTGCGATTGCAGCTTTGGACAATAAAAAGTCATTTGGAAGGGAAATTGAAGACAAGCAGGGAGCAGTTCAGATGAAAGACTAAATGATCTTAAATGCAGTAGACAAAGACGTTTGGCTCTTCTTGGTCAATTTGCGCTGGGATCTAAAACAGTGGCATATAGAAATATTCAAATGTATAAGTATAAGTATATATACTCTTTTGATCCCGTGATGGAAATTTGTTCTCTGCATTTATCCCAATCCGTGAATTGGTGAAACACACTCAGCACAGTGAGGTGAAGCACACACTAATCCCGGCGCAGTGAGCTGCCTGCAACAACAGCGGCGCTCGGGGAGCAGTGAGGGGTTAGGTGCCTTGCTCAAGGGCACTTCAGCCATGCCTACTGGTCGGGGTTCGAATCGGCAACCCTCCGGTTACAAGTCCGAAACGCAAAACCAGTAGGCCACGGTGGGCACAGAAGCAAAAAACGGGTGGGCAAAACGAATTTGATTGAACATAAGAGAGGCCTAGATTAGATACACTATATATGAATCATAGGCATGTTATATTTATGACATAAAAGTGGAATTTATTGAACGCATTTGATCACAGCTGACAAATTACGCAGAAACATTTTCAACCGGAGCAAAACAATGCATGAATGTAGCTTCGGCACGTCACATTAAACACAATTGAGACTGACCATATTGAACAACTGCAAAGCCTGATTATAGGCATGTTTTGTTCATGGCATGAACAGTGGAACTTATTGAACGAATTTCATCATAGCTGACCAATTACGCAGTCGCTAAACATTTTAAACTTCCGCAAAACGGCATGAACCCAGCATTGGCACGTCACATAAAACACAAATTGAAGCAATAGATTGACCATTGGACAATCCTACTGCAAAGCCTTTTCATAGGCATGCTACGTTTACTGAGTTTTTTGGAGGGTGAACATAAACGTATGATTTTCTGAACTGGGGATTATCCCTAATTTTACCCCCATAACTTTTGACAACTGAAAATAAAATGTGATACAATGAACAGAAAACATTTTCAGTGTGCTTGATCGCCATGTAGCCTAGTCTAGCCTGTTAATCAAATTAATGTATGAAAATAAAGTTGTGTGTCATGTTATTGAAGGAGAGCAACGTTGCTATTCCCTGAAGATGAGTCAGATGTAGCTACAGTTAAGCTATTGACCATTCATCTAATTTGACACTGGCAAATGTGCAGTGTACAAATGCTTTTCTTATGGATGCCAGAAACTGCATATTATACTATGACAGTTGTCGCAAGTTTTGCGGCAGACTATTGTGATAGAAGGCTATATGGCAAGACTATCTCTAACTAGCTCATATTGAGAAGATTGCATGACTGAAATAACAGTGTACTAACTATGGGTAACTGAGGATAACTTGTAGACCATAAAGGTAAGAGTTCATTGTCCTTCCGTTTAGTTATGTTGGCCATGTCCAGCTTCTAAATGTTATGTGGCAGTAACAGTAACATGTAACAGTAGTTTTTAATGAGATAATGTAAAAGCTTGCTAGGACAGAGTTCATGCTTTGTCGCTGCTTATGCTTTTATCGCTGGATTTTAGTATAGCCTATTATGGCAACCAATTGCTTTCTGACCAACTCTACCATGACTGGAAGCATTTTGGATTTAAAAATTGTCGTAATATGCTATTGCTGCTTTTGATCGGTCAGATTTTAAATCTCCTGTGGTGGGTTGGACATCATACATCAGCGTCATACAAACGCACGCCCATGTCCCCCCTTTCCGCCTTAACGTTTTCACACTGGTGCCGGAACTTATTGATTCGGCAAAATGTCTAGGGTGCTTGGTAGTAAATTTGGCGAGACACTTCGTCCTGCCGTTCCGCCTCGGTCTATGTGAAAAGGACAGGCGTTTCGCAAATCTGGTACATAATTTCGGAGGTGTTCGGGGGGGGGGGGGGGGGGGGGGGTGTTCAGACACACTGTAGGACACTATTCATACAGTCAGAATCCTGAATCCTGAATTTTTGATCGAACACATTTTTTCAGCCCTCTTTGAGGCTAAATGCAGCAGAGGGGCTCCGGCAGACATTCATATCTGCATATCCCCTGGATGCCCCTGTGCTCATATGTTGGTACTCTTTTCGTTTGATCAAAAGGCTCTGGGCTGCCAAACTAACATTTAAAACAATGACAAGACTTACGCCTCCTAACACACACACACACACACACACGCACACACGCACCCACACACGCTGCACCAACCTGTTTCTTGCGCAGCTTGCAGATCTGCTGCTCCACCATGGTGATCTC
Organism: Alosa sapidissima; assembly: GCF_018492685.1. Taxonomy (NCBI): domain Eukaryota; kingdom Metazoa; phylum Chordata; class Actinopteri; order Clupeiformes; family Clupeidae; genus Alosa; species Alosa sapidissima. The sequence goes on from NC_055964.1 coordinate 18,513,200, forward strand.
CCGGTCCACGCGGTCCATGTTCTGGATGAGCTCCTCCTTGGAGTAGCGCGCCGGCACCAGGTCCAGGTCCGGCTCCATCTGGGCCGGGCTCACCGGGGAGATGGGCTCCAGCTTCCCCATGGAGCTACTCCGCTCCTTGAAGGAGAGGAGAGGAAAGATGAGTCAATTAACGCCAGGGTCCCGCTACCGCCAGACTAATACCACCAGCTACATTTGTAGAAACGGAAGACTTTTTACGTGGGCCCAATATCACTCCAAATACATGAGATTCAACTTGCTAGGCACCGTACTCCAACACCTAACATACACTATTCAGGTCTACAGAGCAGGCAGAACATAACCAGTACACACATACAACATGGCTTGGATCTGAAAGATCACATTATAGTATCTCCAGATCTCCAGCCTCAGACTCCCTTTCACGGTTACCCTTGGCTACATCACACACACACACACACACACACACACATGCACACATGCTATAGTTATCAGCTCTTTTTCCATCTGGCCCACTAAATCATAAGGAAGTCATGGACAGTGAACTAGCGCAATACAAGAACGTTTGGGGTCAGCTATGCACCTTCAGTCAGTCTTTAGTAAGTAAGGCAGCTGCCAATCTCCTTATGGCTTTACTATTAGAGGTAGAGACATTGGCAATAATAGAAGTAGGCACGTAGATGTGAGCGTAACACAAGACCAGAGTAAAGGCTCATTCACACCAATAACGATAACGATAACTATAACTATAACCATAACGATAAAAGCGTTCACACTGAACAACGATAAACAAAGTCTCTCATTGTGTTAATAAATGTGAGGGCTAAAATTCGATGGGTTCTGATTGGCTATTAGCATTTTATCGTTGTGAAAATCGCTCTGAAAGTGATCCCCAACGATATCGTTCTTCATGTCGTTATCGTTATAGTTTATGTGTGAACGTCGTCATTCATATTAACGAGAACGATATTTATTTATAGTGTGTGTTGGTGTGAATGGGCCTTAACAAATAGATAGGCAATGTTAATGTTGCCTCTATGGCGCTTATATGCATAACGATGTGCACAGATAAGCTGGAGGGGACTTGAGTATAAGAGTGTCTCTGTGTGAGTGTGTGCGTGCGTGCGTGCGTGCGTTCGTGCGTGTTGGAGAGAGAGAGAGAGAGATTGTGGGAGCATTATGGTATTGGGGTGTGGAGCAACAATTCTCAGAATGACTTCCAAATAAGTTCTTCCCATTACTATTCTACAAGCCTTCTAAAAGCAGACAAGACAAAAAAAACAGGCAGACAGAGACACTTACACACTTATTTCCCTGCCAGTAGCTGCCTCACCATGACAACAATATTAACGGTTAAACAATAGGCGGTATAGGCCAAAAGGAACATGGGGGGTGTCTGAGTGTGTGAGTGTATGTGTGTGCGTGATCTCTGTTTCATAACCATTAAAATATGCAGCGTAGTGACAGAGGATGTGTGTGGGTGGGTGTTATGACTACTATTAAAATGTAGGTAAAAGGTATCAGGGTAGACATAAGCGCACACACACACACAAACTCACACAGTTCTATTACAGTCTTCTATTAACAGAGACAACTAAACAGGAGGTGTGAAACAAATTATATTTCCAGAATAGCCTGTGGAATGGTGTGTGTGTGTGTGTGTGTGTGTGTGTGTGTGTGTGTGTGTGTGTGTGTGTGTGTGTGTTTTAGTTGCATTTCAAGTATCACTGTAATTTAGCTTACATCTAAGACCTCCTGTGGGTACAGATAAGTTAGACACTACATTGATAACTGATCTGTGCTTATTTGTGTCCTTCTAAATCAAGTCACTCTGTAGTTTGCATTCAGGGAGTATCCAGACTGTTTCACTTTTTTACATTCTGTTGTCGCAACCTCTCGCTAAAACAGTTTGAACTATTTTCCTCAAATCTACAATAAATGTAAAATAGGCTACAGAAAAAAAACACTGTTTTAGAAAATTAGAAAGGAAATAAGTGAAATGTCACTTACAATATCACACAATATCACATATTAAGCATTTACTATGGCGCTTTATATATACTGCACCTCGGATAACTTAAATTTCTCTCCATTCAAAATCTCCATACGGCACACTGTACAATAGGGTCAATGCAACAGTGCTAGCTCAATACTGCACCCTCATTGTTTCGGTCACAACTGACAGTTTAGAGCTAAAAATAGGGCCCAAATCGAGGAGACAAAAGACAACAGCAACATAAAATGTGAAGGGGTCTGAGTACTATTTCACTGCACTGTATATGCACGCGTCCCGTTACCCTTCCCTCTCCACATTAGCAACCCCCCACCCCCCACTCGCTGTGAGTAAGCCCCATTATATAAGCTGTCAGATGCAATCAGCCTTTGAAAGGAAGAGGATGTGGTAGAGAGCGGTGAAAGAAGGGAGGAAAGAGAGAAGAGAGATCTCTCTTCATCTTCCCATCTTTCCATGCAACCTTTCTCTCCCTCCCTCACTATTCTCCTCCAGCTCTCCCTCCATTTGTCCAATTTTCTCATCTTCTTGTTTTTGCCATATCTAGGCCAAAGTCATCATTAATTCATTACAATTGCACAACATCTTCTACACACATCCGGCTTGGTACAAAGTACAGGCACAAGTAAAATGTGTGCAGGCAGACACACACACACACACACACACACAGCAGGGTCTTATTGTCACAACTGACAAAAATAGCCTTAAGCCCAGAGGGGGAAACACTGGCACAGAGCAGGACCAAAATACAGATGACTGGGTGTGATCACACACACAAACACAGGAGAGAGCTGATAGGCTACACACTCATGCTCATCATGGTACATGGGGTGTTAGAATATCCTTCAGCCTGTATAGTAAGGGGGCCTATGTGTCTAATTTGGGGGCTTGTGGGATTCGCATGTTAATTTTTGGAGAGTATTATATCTTTGTTCTAGGGGTTCTTAAGAGTAAAAAAAAAAAAAACATGTCTCCATTTTTTTTTTAAGGTTTTGAAGGACCCAAATCAAAGGTCAAATTCAGTGAAGGTCAAATTTGGTGTTTTGTCCATAAACCTCACATTGCTGGTATTTTAAAACATAGGGTTTGGTGCCAAAAAGCAAAGATATTCTACAAGGTAGTGAGCAAAAGTGGACCACATAAACAATACAACATTATTAGGGCTGGGATAAACGATTATTTTTTAAACGATTAATCTAGCGATTATTTTTTCGATGCATCGAATAATCTAACGATTCATTTTTTCCGTCCAATTCGATTTCAATTCGATTATCGATTATCTCCCCATTAATTGACTAATAGCAATTTATACATGTTGATTTATATATCTGAATGAAAAAAACATGAATTCCTTAACATTGCAATATATGTTTATTGCTCTTAAAATTCCAAAATAAAAGACTATACAAGTGCAAAGTAATGCATTCTTAGTCAGAGGTAGTATTCAATAAAGTTCAATAGTGTATAGGTCTAATTGAGTGCCTGTTACTTTAAGACGTTCGTTCCCTTGCAATTATAACACTAACGCAGTTAAAACGCAGCTGATGTATGGATGCAATTAATAACGTAGATAGATAGATAGATACTTTATTGATCCCCAGGGGAAATTCAAGAACTAACGTAGTTAGTTCAAATAACAGTTTGTACTTCTCCTTGGGACAAGCACTTTTGAGTCTTGGAAAACACTTTTCCATTTACATCGGGATTTTGCAAACATTCAGTGTCAGTGTCAATAAAATGAACCCTAAGTAACGAAATTGACAAGCAGCTGTAAGTAAGCATGCTAAACTCAACATCCAAACAGTATTCTAACGTTAGCTTTGAGATACTGCTTGATTGCATAACTTAACTAAGTTTAGTCTCCTCAATGTACTATGTTGTGATAAGACCGTAGCAGAGTTAACTTGACTGCAGCAGTTTTGAACAAATTTGCACAGCATGGTCATGATGCTAAGCGGATTTAATAGCAATTTAGCCAGCCGTGTTCTATGCAATGCTTCTATGTGGCAACAACAATCCTTCAACAATCGTGAATATTTTGTGTTAAATGCACATGCAGAGGAGGGGCAGCGGGCTCGTTATGAGAGAGAGCGGGCGGGGCAGGGAAAGGCTGCGTGTGTAAAAAGTGCAGCTCAAAGGATTTTATCTTATCTTTAATTTAAATAGTACAACATAGAACATCATTGTGTGACGGCCGGTTTTGTGGCGCCCCACCACAGATTAGTCAACGTATGGGAAACACTGAAGGTGTAAAATTCAAAATATTTGGCAGCACACGTTTTGGGTCTGACAAATCGACGCGCTTATTTTGCGTCTACGTATTTTTTGCGTCAACATAATCGATTACGTCGACGCGTTGTCCCAACCCTAAACATTATAAAACATTTTTAGGCTGATGATTGATCTCTTTAACAAGAAATTGTGCCTAAAATTCTCGAAATTGTCTGCTTAAAAAAATAATACTTCAATATCAATTCATGCCTATTAGTGTGCTTGAGTCTTGTCTACTTGTCTTCTTGTCTACACCCATTCAGAGCACAAAGTGCAGAGATCTCTGTTAAATCAAGTTTTTTACATAGCTAGTATCAGCTGAAGTCTGTAAGGCCTTCCATAGCCTATGTAAGTGTGAAGAAAAGAAAGGGTAAAAGGATCATCTTCTGAACCCGCAGCAACACCTCAAACTGCATCAAGTCCATCTAGAGGGACTTCGTACACTTGTTCAACAGCAGCTGCTGCCAGCATAGATAAGACACAATTGATCTTCATGAGGTGTCCTCTTTCAATGCAGGCAACCAACCAAGAGATATAAGTAATATTTTGAAGTCAATGACTTTTAACAGGTAGCCAGTGTAGAGATGCTAGGATGGGGGAAATGTGTTCATATTTTTTGTGTGTGTGAGCATCTGCATTTTGTATAAGCTGTAAGCTCTTTAGACAGGTATTATTACAGCCAGCGTAACAGCAATGCAATAGTCTATCCTTGAGGTGACAAAAGCATGGATTATTTTCTCGGCATCTGGTAAAGATAAGGACTTTCTTATCTTTGAAATGTTCCTTAAATGGTAAAATGAAGTTCTGGTGATCTGTTTTATGTGATTATTTAGTGCTAGGTCCTGGTCAATTTAACTCCTAGGTTTTTAACACTTGTGGATGAGGTCAGTGGAAGATATGTAGCTTGTGATGTGGATAGGATATCCCTCATCTTTTTAGAACCTAAAACCTTGACTTCTGTTTTATCTGAGTTCAAAAGCAGGACATTATTCATCATCCATGTCTTTATATCTCTTATACATGTGTCAAGTTTGGCTAACGGGGTTAATTCATCAGTTTTTATGGAGAGGTATAGTTGTGCATCATCTGCTAAACAACAGGGGCCCCAGTACTGAGCCTTGAGGCACTCCATATTTTACCATAATCTGGGTAGATGGTTTATTATGGACCTGTACAAATTGTTGACGGTTAGGAAGGTATGATCTAAACCAAGCGAGTGCTGAGTCTGATGCCTATCAAATTTTCAAGCCTAAGTAGTATGTCATGGTCTATGGTGTCAAAGGCAGCGCTGAGGTCCAGGAGGACCAGTATTGATACAAGGCTAGGTTTTTTGAGGGAGGGCTTAATAACAGATGTCTTAAACGACTGCGGTACATGCCCTGATAGCATTGAATTATTTATAATAAAGAGCAAAACATTATCCAGGAAGGGGAGAGCAGTCTTAAGAAGGTGTGTAGGAATAGGGTCTAGTAGACTAGTAGATTTTGATGAGGAAATTGTGGAGGTGAGATCTAATATGTTGTGTATATGTAAATGAATTAAATGTTGTTTGAGGTCTCATCTGTGATTCTGTTATGTTTTAGCTATCTTTCAGCAATGGAGTAGGTGTATTTGGTGAAACTGATTGGTTATTGATCTTATCACTAATTGTTTAACATACAATCATAATACTGACATACAATCATACTGTTGAAAATAACTGTTTTGTGAACTTTATTCAACATAGCCAGTGATTTAGGCGAAATGTATGGTGTTAATTACAGTGAAATACAATTTCAAAAAAATAGGGTTGAAACAGGTAAAAAAAAAATGGAGACATAATTTTTCTGAATGTTCAATGACCTCTAAAGACAGTCCAACCACTCTCCAAAAATTAACATTTCAAACCCACAGAAACCATATAGGCCCCCTGACTAGTATGCTGGGATGGACATACAAGTTAGGACACACACTTGCACATGCAGCCCAGTCCAGCCATGTGCATCCTTGAACATGGATCTGTCATAATAACATGATTAAACGAATGTCTTCAACTATAAAATGATAGCCTCTTATCACCATACTTACACACTTTGTTTCACTTTGTGAACAAACTGATAATAAACCGCATCACAAGGAAACAATGTATTTACCTTTGCTGTATAAATTTACACATTCTTCCAACTGCATTTTTTTAATGTTTGCAGGCATTGCTACTACTGTTAAGCACTGCCACTTTGGTTTCAAAACTAGCACCATCCCCTCTGGTCACTGATTGGCGAGCCATCCTGGTGGCTGAGGAGAAACATAAGTGCACTGAGACGAGCCAGACTAGTATCTCAGTGAGATGAAAATGAGCCGAGGTATAGACGGGAGGGCCAGGCTAATAAAATGTCACTGATAACACCAATCAGCCACAGCAACAGAGCCATATATCCTACAGGCTGAATATGTTAGTGGGATGTTATTCTATCTACATATCTTTCATCTTTAAATGGGCCTACCTAATTATATTCATATTTCAATATGTTTTTAACCATCTCTATCAAAAGACTGCTTGCTTACTGTTGCTTGAATGTATTACCTCAAAACCACCACATTCTGTCTACATATTGACACCTGACTATGGAAAGTTTTTGTCCTTTAACCCTTAGAACCCGATTGACGCAAAGTGCGTCAAAAAACACACCCTTTCTTCTCTGTTACATTGATCCGGAACTGTTCATCGCAGCGAGATGAAACCTTTATTGCATGACAGAGCAGGAGTGGAGCTTTCCAACGAAACTACACACTTGTCTGTACGATCAAGTATGAAAATAAAAAAAACAAAACATGAAATTAAATCAAATTGCATCATATTAACAGTCTATACTTCTCTGCGTTCACCTGCACACCCATTACTCTCGTTTGAATTACTCGCGAACCCGTGATCGCATCGATATGGCAAGCATATCAGATGAAAGAGGGGGCACAGGGCTATTCATTGGTACCATGTTTATCAATCCTTCTGGCTTATAGAAACAGACGAAGTGACTGCAAAATAATAACGTCATGTACACAAACCAACGCTGCACACCCATTACTCTCGTTTGAATTACTCGCGGACCCGTGATCGGATAGATATGCCACGCATGTCAGATGAAAGAGGAGACTCAGAGCTACCATTTGATACCAAGTAAATCCTTCTAGGTTATACAACAGACGAAGTGACAGCAAAATAAAACTTCATATAGCTGGACTTACCCCACGTTTTTGTCTGTTCTTGTGGCAAAGCATGTTTATAATCCAACGCTATCATGTGTTTCTCTATGGCAAAGCATGTTCATATTCCGGTTTTGAGATCCTAGCAAATTCAAGGCTCACATTGCATCCCAATGTGTTCAACAAATAAACACCTTTTTGCCTTTACTTTGTTCATGGCAATGCAGTAAAAAGTTGAGAATTATTATGACTGCATACACATAGGCACGCAGGCTAACACGCAACCTCGGGTCAAGTCAGGTCAGATCAGTTCGTGTCACAGATATGGAGCGCAGAAAGGTCATTTTTCATCACTAAATAAAAAATGGCATTTATTTCCGTAAATCACACAGCACATATTTCTGTAAATTGCTCAGCCCCAGAGTATCCCTCCAACACGGCAATTATATTGCCCGATTCAGGACAGTCTGCCCTACACACACATGAAATGCATGTAGAGCTGTGAGCTTGCTGTGGTGAGATACATGTCTAAATATAAGAATTTTTATAATACACTTTTTATATTTTAATTCTTTAAAAATCAAAATAAAATCAATGCTAGTATTAATACATGAAATGATGGCAGATCTGGATAGCCTAGACTCTCCTGAAAAGAACAATATATAATATGTGTGTGTGGCACTTACAATGATGAATAAAGGTAGTGAAAATGCCCTAAAAACAGCTTAGGGTTCTAAGGGTTAACATAGTTAAACACATTCCCACACACACACCTGTGGAACACATGGGGGACCTGGGAGTAATGACACAGCACAATCATTCATCCTCACTGTTCTTCCTGGTTTCCAATATTGTGCAACACCACACACACACACACACACACACTGACCTAGAAAACAGGAACCCACCAAGCTGGTCCCTGAGCTGCTCTTGTTTGAGTTATTACCCGTGCCACTTCTATTTCACCTTCTGTCCCTCTCCCTCCCATTCACATACAGCTCTGAGAAAAGTTAAGAGACCACTGCACATTTTTCTGATGTTATCCTATGGTTGCTGAGTGACATTCAAATGAATTGACAGTTATATTCAAAATGAGGAGACCACGGCAAATTTGAATAAGACCGTCAACTGCTGTATACATCCACAGCACGACCACAAACTATTTCAAAAATCAGCTAAATGCATTAACAACAGGGTTACGACGGTACAATGTGTCCGGTCCAGTGTACCGTTTTTAGACAACGGAAATGGTATCAATATCTTACTATATTACTTACTATTATTTTGTCTTCCAAATGGCTCGGTGTGAATTCTACAGTGTAGAGTGTAGAGTCTATCAGTTGAGAAAACTACATGGGAAGTGTCAATTAATTAAAACATTCTCTCCCTGCTGCTTGGAGTCACTTGGCCGTCTAAATTTGTGTAAGAGGGGACAATATAACAGTCAACTGGCTCATGCCATTTAGCTGGCAAGACTGCTGTTACTTGTGTCAATCTCATCTGCTAAATACAACTCAGCTTAAAAATAAGTCAACACTGGTCCTGTATCATTGTGGAAGTTATGCAAGTTCATTGATAAAATAGCTCTCCTAAAACTGCTGCATATTGTGGTTGTGGTTTGTTGCGGAACAGACACTAGGGTCATAAAGAGCCTGCCTACTCACTCATGTGACACTGACGGCCTCACCCCTCATCCTCAGCAAAAGCCTGCAGCGCTACGGCTACCCTACACATATTTTACTGTCTGTGGAAACAACTGCTATTTCCAAAATAGACTCTGGAACTGTGTGTGTGTGTGTGTGTGTGTGTGTGTGTGTGTGTGTGTGTGTGTGTGTGTGTGTGTGTGTGTGTGTGTGTACGAGCCAACCTAATCTGTTATCTGTTTGGACAGCTCTGGTAGGACCAAACTAGCTGTTAGCGGAGTGAATGAATGACATTTAAAGGCCTCCAGAACTGGCTGAACCATCAGGGCCTCATGGCGCAAGTCTGGTCCCCGGGGCTACGACCTTGCTAACCCAGTTTCCACCCTTGAGGTTCAGCTGGAGCCGTCCTTGGCCCTAATCTCCCCTCCAACTCTGGCTCCAACTCAGCCCACTCAGGGCCGCTCAGCTCCACTCCGCTCCGCTGCCAGGGCCCGGTCAAGAGGCCAGCCGCCACTGGCACCGACACATGGGGGGGGGGGGGGCAGAGAGAGAGAGAGACTCATACAGACTCAGGAAGAAGAGAGGGATCAAAGGTAGAAAGGGAGAAAGAGAAAAACAAAGAACAAAGAGTGTGGGTAAAGAGAGAGCATGAGGAGAGTACGATAAAGAAGAGGGCGGGGGGGCATTATAGCAGACCAAATAAGATGATGACAGGGAGTGTAAAAGAAAAACCGAGTGAGTAGACTAGAGGGAGAGAAAGATTTGGGAAAGGGGGAAGGTTTGAAAAACAAATATCTGGGGGTAGGAGGTCCCAGAGCAGAATAGTTAACCCACAAAGCCCTACATTCCTCCACATCCCCAACATCACAGGCGACAGCAGCCCCTCACAGGCGACAGCCTTAACTGTCAATCACTCCGATTCATGCCTGTTATCCACCCAACCCACCAATCACCATCACATCCTCTTGTGTTACTCAGGGGAGGTTTAAACTGTGTGGGCATCATGACAGCCACAGATCCTGTTACTTCAAGGCAGATCGCCCCCCATCCCCACCAACACACACACACACACACACACACACACACACACACACACACACACACACACAGCTGCAAAGCCAGAGAGACGTTCTAGCAGAGGCGGCTGGAGCAGGGGATCACAGCGGGCCCTTTCATTTGAATAAAGGGGAAATCGAATCACAGCTGAGCTCCTCATTTGCATGGGAGTAAAAGGACAGGGAAAGACAAGAGTCGGGACTGGATTTCAATTGAGACACAGCGTCTAGTGTCCGCTAGCTTAGCGTCGCTCAACTGCAGGGTCACAACGCCATTCTGAATGGGGTCAGAAGAGTGTGAGCTCTCCTTCATAACCTTAATGGCTTTTGGAGGAAAATAGATGTGCAGTAGCTTTTATTTTGAAATTGGGAAAAAAGTTGAGTCATTAAGATTCTCATGCTTCAGTCTCAAAGGG
>NC_055964.1:18528772-18583772 GCF_018492685.1 Alosa sapidissima
CCCCACTCTCATGCATGAGCGTGCAACATAATCTGATCCATGGGGAGATTTGTCAGAGTACAGCGAAAACAGAAACAGGGCTGGGAAAGAGAGGCAGAAAGAAAGAGAGAGATAGATGGAGAGAAATAGAGAGAGGAAAAGAAAGAGAAGCATAGGGTGATACAGCTCAGTGAATTGAGGTCAGATCGGGCACGCTGATAGCGCTAGTCACTGGTGTTATCGTGGAAGGACTTGCACATCTGTCAGACTCCTCTGCCATCTTTAACAAAAGGGCATAAGGGAGGGAGAAACCCCTCACACACAGTGCCTGGCCCTACATAGCCTTACACACACAGTGTTAGACTTGCCAGTCAGGCTGCGATAAGGGACACACAGCTGATGGACAGCCATTAGGTTGTTAGGGAACCCACAGTTTAAGCAGCACTCTGCTGGCACCACCACATTGCTTTTATATAGAACTTTTCAAGGCACCCAAAGCACATCACAGTGAAGGGGGAACCTCTCTCATCACCGACTTTAATGTGGCTTTACAATCTGTTTGGATATGCACGCTCTTATATCCACAGGATTGCACTGTACAATTTGTGAAGGTTTTCTACTAACCTACACATTTCCATTCCACTCCATTATAGACAAAATACCAGCTGAAATCAGTTGCATTATTTATTTATTTTAAAACAGGGCAGCAGTTTTCAGATTGCATTATGGGCTTACATTACAACTGCAAAAGGGTTCTCCAATGTTTTCTCTCAGTTAGCCTTTTAAAATGATACCAGATTAGTAAACAGAATGTGCCTTTGGAAAATTGAATGAATGGTTGCTGATAATGGGCAGTGTAGATATTGCATTAAAGATCAGCCATTTCTTTGTACAACAGTCGAGAACCCTTTTGAGGCGCACACACACACACAGCTTTATTGTTGAAGAAACTGAAGTAGAACAGAGAAAGGCAGGTTCTGGTGTACCCCACCACACACACACACACACACACACACACACGGAGAGGGAGTTCCGCAAGTGCCTCTCATAGCTGGGCTGATGAGGGAGTGTGATAAGGACGCAGGTGCTCTGGCAGGGGAATTTCCTGCTCTCGGCGGAGCCAGCAGCCCATCTGCAGGGGTAACCTGCTGCTGGATGCCTGAAAACTACTCTCCAGCACTGAGCGGTGAGCACAGACAGAGCTGCCATGACCTCACCCACAGCACGCAGGCTCGCACTCAAAAGAGCTGGACTCGGACGACTGGCGTGGCCTTCATGCAACAGCTGCTCTGTCCAAACAGGGTACTCGGAGGCAAGGGCCAGTACAATTACTCAGATGCTCATTAACAGGTAACAGTACCAATTACTCAGATGCTCATTAACAGGTAACTGTACCTATTGTTGCAGCCAAAAAGACATGTGCTGTATTTCATTTTGCACACTACCATATGGATTACGGTCTGAAAATGGCAACAAGATGGCCAAAATAGTGATCACAACAACAAGGAATAGCCCAGGTACTGATCGTCTTAACACCACTCCTGTGTAAAACATATTGCCAGCCTTTTCCATAGCTGAAGCCAGCACGCCCAGGAAAGTGTGTGCTTGCATCTCTTACATCAACACATACAGAACAGGAAAGGGAGAATAACTCTAACATGATACCAAGAAACACCCACACACTCTCCTGTCTAAGGGATGCGATCACAGGCAATGCAAACATGGCTAAAGAGTCTACCAGGGTTAGGGAAGGGTAAAACGATGAAGGCTGTTAAAACTATAAAATGTATAACTGTGAAGACGAGTGTGTGTGTGTGTGTGTGTGTGTGTGTGTGTGTGGGCATAGCTGTTAGCACATGTGGCCTAGGTTTGCATATTTGAGTACATCTGCATGTAGAATTCTGGTCTCCCTACTTTGTAAGCTGTAAGCATGACCATGTGTGCACTAGGGGTGGGCGATATGGACAAAAAAATAATATCTCGATATTTTTTGTGATTTTGACAATCACAACGAGGTCGGAGTTACTTTACAGCTCATTATTTATGAATAGCATCATTACAATAATAACCAATAACCTAACCTGTGACTTTTTAACCAAATCAACCAATGCATTGTCACTCTATGACACATTTCCAATTCTTCCCCCACTTGTGTGTGTGTGGCAATGACATGGTCTAGCCAGCTACATTAGAGAAGATGAATAGGCCTTTCCCAAGAGAAAGTCTGAAGCTAGGATTCACTGTAAAACTAAGCGGATACATAGGATTCACTGTAAAACTAAGCAGACCAACAGAGTACATCTCAGTTACTTCCTTCGATGTTTTGTTTAAGAGCAATCATGTAGGCTAGCATTCCAAGTTACAGAATATAAACTAATGCGTTAGCTTATGGCTAATGTATATGAGAAATCCCATAGAGATGCTAACGGTTAGCATAATCGGTAAACGTAGATATTTAGAGTGGACTTCAGGCCATTTACAAAGGAGTTACATGAGAATAGTTCTTTGTTTACAACTGACTATTAAAATACTCAAAGGCTAATGTTTTCTCTCCATATAATACCGTGTAGGAAAAACGTGACTATCATCAATGCTACTGGAACAGAAGTAGCCGCATAAAACCCCAAGTAGGCTACTCTCGCTGCAGAAAATAAACATTAGGCGTGCGTGGGACAATGTTGTGACCCACTAGTGATCACGTGACACTTGCTCTGCTGCAGCCAGGGGCTTCTCCCGCATACACCTCCTGTGAATGTAGGCTACAGTATGAGTCTTCAATGCGTGATTTTGAGTGTTTTTTCCCCATAAGTAATTTAAATACTCGATAATGTCAATTTGCACATCGTTAAAACAACAATCACGATATTGTCGCAGACGATATATATCACCCACCCCTAGTGTGCACATGTGTAGGACAGGAAGAGATAGGAAGACGGATGTAATGCAAACAAATGGCTGAAATACCTTCCCTATCCAATCACATAACAACATTAATATGACAAAATGCTGCAATGATATGGCATAACATTCTTTCCTATCAATATGGTTGCAGGTCCATGGTGATTGGTGTGTGTGTGCGCTCACCTTTCGTTACCAGGCTGGAACTCGGACAGCAGGGAGGGTCGGCGGCGGTGCTGGGACAGGGCCAGGTGTGCTGGGTAGTCCCGTGAGTGATGGTAGTCCACCAGCCCCACATCCTGAAACAAACACACACACACACACACACAATCAGTATAAGGAGGATAACATCAGAGCATCACATTGCAACAAAAACTAGAACAAGATGCACATACAGCACAGAGGTAGTCATCTCAAAACATACAGACCAGTGCATCAATACCATTGCAAAACACAAGGAGGATTCCTCTTTGCGTGTTGCTGGTGTAGGGGTTTTATCAACAAGTTAAATATTAAAAATCACTGGTCGGTGCTGTAGGCAGCAGTCAACTAGTTATGAACAAAATGACTAAAGGCTAGACAGGCTAGGTAGGCTAGACATTCCAATGTATAGAAGTACTTCTCAAAATGACACCTGTTCCACTGTCACAAATAAGTTGTGCACTGCTGCACTAATGTACAATAAGAACTTGTCTGCTATGTTTAAACACATAAAGGTGAAACACCCGCTGCCAACAACTAGCACAGGCACTGTACTTGTTCATAATGACTAGTCGACAACTTTTATTAAACACTTGTCAGCTAATATCAAGTGGTTGTGAAAGCCCTGTGCTACATACATGAGTCTTAGTTGAGGGCTTAAATGAAACCCTATAAGGGTCTGTTTGCCTTCACTAAAGTAATGAAACATGGATTAATCAATCTTAACGGAGCCTAGATATCATGTAAATATTTTCATGCTGCATGTAGGCCTATCCTTTAGCCTCCACTATGGTGGCCAAACCATTTGGACACTTCTGCATATACACTGCCCCCAATCTGGATAGGGTGACATGATTCAGCTCTTATGCCAACACAGCTCCTTACATCTCAGGGCACTACAGTGCGCCCATTTCACTCGCACATGCGAGTAAAAATGATGCCGTGCGAGTGCAAAAAAATATTTAGGCGCACTGGTGCGAATGACTTCTAACCATGTCAATGTTTGTCTACAAAATACACCGCAACATCGAGAAACATTACTGGTGCAAACCATAGAATCACGTCTCGAATGCAGCATAAAAACTACACCTCCCATCAATGTTAGCAGTTTCGCGTTGTGACTCGCTAGTAGTCGCTTCTATCAAATCCAAGAGTGCGCAGAAAAAGCGGAAAGTTAGACTAGCCAGCCAAGATGCAAAGATTGAAGAAATTAGTTCTTCTATCCACCGAATTCATTGGATATAGGAGGAACAGGATGAGATTCTGAGAATGCAGTGAGAGAAGGAAAGGTAACCTAACATGCCTTTCAGCCTAGTTGACGTATTGGCTGCAATATGCAAAATATAGCTGTAGCGAACCGGCACAAAAGTAGCCTCCCGTAATACTCCCATTTTATTCAAAGGTAGAACGCTACTGACAACTCCAGGCTTCCATGCATGCTTGTTTGTTTACACCGAATACAAGCTGAAGTGCAAAACGAAAGTAGGCCTAACGTTTGCCTACTGCCCCCATCAATGCAGATATTTCAAATAAAAACTAAAAGTATAAAACATATCCTTGATTAGCCCATGTTGGCTTTTGTGGAAGAGAAAATGGACTGTTTTAGTAGTAGTATTAGGCAGTATGCAGTCAGATAGGTCACCATGGGCATATTTGGTTTAGCTATAGATGGATTCACAAATAAATAAATTAGCCTACATTTGGCAGGACACTTGATGTACAGGCTAAATGCAAATATGGCAATGTATTATATTATTTTACATTAACAAAATGTAGGAAAATAGAACAGACTGAAAATAAAGTAGGCACTGATCTTTAAAATCCTGTTTCCTGTAGCCTAAATGTTGTCAGTCATTCTTATTGTGACCTAACTGACTGAGCGTCCAAATTTTTGTCTGTGCTCCTAAATTTTTTAACTTGGGCGCACACGTGCTCCTGAAATTTTTTTTTAGTGTAGAGCCCTGCATTTGAACCCTGAATACACATGCAGTTCACAGATCCTTTCTGAAAAACATCCAACATGCCCAGGGCTCCAAATATGCTGCCATACACAGCACCGGTCACGTTCCCGAGATTCTACATTAGTTTGACACTTCAAAATGCTAATCCACTTCACCAAATCCTCTGTCAATCCCTCCCTCTCACACACAGCTAGTAATGCCAATGCCACACAGATCTGACACCAGCAACAGTCCTCCTCCCCAATGCCTCCCGCTTTCCTTGTCTCCATCTCGGTTCTCTCACCGGCCATCTCCTCTCATCTACATCACCGTCGCCATCACCTCGGCCCTCCTGCTGAATCCTACACACACCCCCACACACACACGCACACACACACACCCGCAAATAGGACCAAAACCTATGGCTTAAAACGATTTCATAATGACAGAAAGCTATGTAAATCGCGTGGTAATTTTTTTTAAAAGAAGGCAAAATAGTGTAATATTTTCACAGTTAGTAGGTTTTTATTGTACACACTGAAAAATATTGAGGCAAATTGTAGACCCTTCCATATACAACTAAACACGGATGTTGAAGGTCTTGCTTAAGTGGATTTTTAAAAATTCTTATTCTATGTAATTTGCACTTTCAGAAACAAGAGATGCTGTAGGCCTATTTTCAGTTTTATAGCTGATTTGTTTACAAGTTACAGATGGAGTCTAGGTACTTATTGTAGGCCCTACTGTTTACATCTTACACACTTCAGGCTGTTGTAGATAGCTCAGGGGAGAGAGACTGTATGCCACTAGGTGGTAGAACCTGCACAATAAAAAAAAATTGCTTTCTGCATTTTTGTTTTGCTTTTCCCTCCATTGTACCGAACTCGTACCGAAACCATGATGTCCGAACCGAGATATGAACCGAACCGTGACTTCTGTGTACCGTTACACCCCTAACACACACACTTTCTTTAGACAATGGGGCACAAAAAACAAAGAATGGTGGGTCTCTTTCTCTCTCTCTCCTCGTCCTCCTTCCTTTCTTTACAGTCTTTATATCTAATGTACCTCCTCCCTGGTCAGTGATTTATAGCGGCACATTACCTGGAGATCATTAAATTAGACGAGAAAATAAGTTCTGGGAAGGTCCAAATCATTACTTAATTCCAAATTCTTTGTATGTGTGCCTGTGTGCATAGCTAGGTATATACTGCAAAATGTGAGGGAGTTAATGTGCCCTTGACTGGGTGTGTCTGTGTGTGATTGTGGACATGTGCTTTCTCTCTAGCTCCTGACTCAAATGATGGTCTCTGTGTCGAAATGAATGTATTGTGTGTGTTAGAGAGACAGCTGCAAAAAGTCCTGACTAAATATGCTAAAAATAAAAATAAGCATAATGATAAAGTGTGTGTGTGTGTGTGTGTGTGTGTGTGTGTGTGTGTGTGTGTGTGTGTGTGTGTGTGTGTGTAGCTACAGTAGTAGTGACAGAGCAAAAAAAAAATCGATAAACCAACAAACAAACCAGGCTCACACAGGGCAGAGCTGACAAACATTCAAGCATTACACCCACCCATATCTTGCCATGAGGATAGCCGTAGCCTTGTGCAAAGCAGCACATCCTACGCAGAAACCACCATATGGCCTAGAACATGATAGACTGCAGTGCATGCTGGGAATGGGGGGTATTAGTGGCTGAATACAGTACTGGGCAGACAGGCTACAACAAGAAGGTGGATGTGTGAATGGAGGAAGAGCAATTGTGGGGGAGGAAGAGAGAGAGAGGGAGAAAGAGATGAAGAGAGTTAGAGAGGGAGGGAGAGAGAGGGATGGAGAGCAACTAATGGAGGGGGAGAGGGGAGGGTCATGACCTCCAGTGGAGCGTGATAATTCTCTGTTGGCAAAATCCTCTCCGGCTGCAGGGGTCTTATCATGCGTGATTCTTACACACACACACACACACACACACACACACACAGTTTAAGGGGCTGTCTACAAGACACCCAAAGTCCAGTCAACCCAAAACACCCTCTCAAACACACAGCAAACCCATCCATAAACCTGCTGTTTCATTTATCAGTGCAAGACATTTAATTACTTCTATTGTAAGAAGAAAAAACAGCAAATGGCACTTACTGAGGCACATGATGACCTGCTGAATACTTAAACCTCTAGCACTGGGTATTTTCTCCTTCAATGTCTACTGTGTAAGCTGGAGCTGCCTAGTGTACTACCCTGTTCCAATGTAATACTCCATGTTATATTGTCCCTCTGCTCCAAAACTCTCGTGGATGAGCTGCACTGTTAGGCTCCATCTGCCTCAGGAGGGTGAGCGCTCACTTGCAGCACCATCTAAGGGGTCACTACAGGTCAAGGCACTCTAGCGGTTGTCTAAATGGCTGGAACGAGAATACCTAGGCAGCCCTGTGGCCTGGACCCATGCTCCCGGGACCAGGGAACTCCAGGGCAAATCAGATAGCCCTGCTTTAATTAACCCCCAAAGCCAAAAATTCCCCCTCCCCATGCCGCCCTGTCCACCTGCACCTAATCCTATTGCAGGGGTGAGGAGATCATTGCCCCAGTCACCAAGGGCAAGCAGATTACCATGCCTGGATGTCTACGGGTTCTCAAAAGCAGCACACAAGTGACAGGTGAATGCAATGAAAACGTTACAGATTACAGATTAGAAATGTGTAATCTCATAAGTAAATACATGGGAGTACGGACATGTCAGTACCCACAACACTACCCATACTGAGAATGCTTGTGACTGTGTACTGGGAAATACATTCAATGGGCATGCTAATAATGGTTGGTGTGTGTGTGTATGTGTGTGTGTGTGTGTGAGAGTGAGAGTGAGAGTGAGAGTGAGAGAGAGAGAGAGAGAGACCCCACACTTACCGTGTGTGAGCGTTGCATCTGCAGAGGCAGGGTGGCGGGGCTGGGCAGGTGACGCGGGTCGATGCCTCGGCTGCGGCCCTGGGGCAGCTGCTGCCCGTGAGACGACATGGCAGCCGGGGGGACGGGCACTGGCGAGCGACTTCCTCTAGGCACAGAAAGTGGCCGTGGCTGGGACAGCGATGCCGTGCATTTTGGGCAGTGAAGGGGGGCAGGGGTTGGAGGAGGGGCTGCCGGTCAGCGACCTGAAAGTGACAAAATGAACAAAGAACAGTCAGGATCAGAGATGAACAGACAGAGAACTTGACAAGTAAACACGAGAGTGCTACGGTAAGTAAACATTCCCTGCCATGATGGCTATTGGCGAAAAGACACACTTATTTGGGAAGCTGGGCGGTTGGTTGGACTGTGTGTGTGTGTGTGTGTGTGTGTGTGTGTGTGTGTGTGTGTGTGTGTGTGTGTGTGTGTGTGTGTGTGAGAGTGTGTGTGTGTGTGAGTGTGTGAGTGTTAATGGGCAAGGCCTTTCCGGGAAAAGGCCCAGAAACTGTCAGAAGCAATCCATCACTGCTGCGGCAGCTGTCAGGAGTTCAAGACACAGACAGAAGAGAAGTGTAAAAGAGTGTGTATGTGTGAGAGTGTGTGTGTGTGTGTAGGAAAGCGAGGGAGAAAACTCTGCATTCACACCTGCTTGTGACCGGATACAACCCCTTCACGCTACACGGAGTCCGAAACTCCCTTCAATGCTCTCTTTCTCTCCATCTCTACTGACCATCTCGGAGCACGTTTCACTGGCCAACGCTCACCCCCAACTTCAGCCCACTCTCTCCACGCCAAATCCTCTCTGCCCATCTCACTGACAAACAGAGACATCCACGCTGTCTCCCCCTCTTTAACTCAGTCCCAGTGTCACAGCCAAACAAAGACACACTCTCCCCTTAGAATTATAAGGTTCTATCTGCCATTTTGTCAAAATTGAGTTATTGATTCTTATTCTGTGACAACTTAAGGCGGCGAGATGAAGTGCTTCTTGTAGTTGTATGCACTCTTGGACATTATATCTAAAAAGGTTTGTTCCGCTCATCAATATAACTCTATGGAATTCTAAAACTTTGACGCTCAAAAATCTCAGAACTACTCAGAACGTAGATAGAACCATATAATTCCTAGGGGACGACACCTTAAGGTCTGGGTCGTAGTCAAGCAACGCAGATGATACACCCCCATCGTAAACGCATCACATGGCACTAGGGGTGTGAATCTTCCCTGGTCTCTCCATTCAATTACAATTATCCCGTCTACAATTTGACTCAATTACACAATGCATTACGATTAAGTGATTCTCAATGCATCTTGGCCTTCAAGATGTTTTTTTTCATTATTAATAAATACATAAAGAAATTATATATTAATGAATACATTCCTCGAAAAAGTGAATTTGTGGATTTCTCTTTCTATTTTTTAAGTCAGTCACAACTGTTGAGTACAAGCTGAAATGTTTCCAACTCGCACTAACGACAACAGACCCTAACTGTATCTCACACACACACACACACACACAGTATTCACACTGAAGAACTTGCACAAATTTCAACACGCTCTAATGGCACAAGGAGGACAGATAATATATCACATTTATTCTCACCCAAACAAGCCTAAAGACACACACACACACACACACACACGAGAGGAAGGGAGAGGTGAAGCCCATTCCTTGTGTGTGATGTCCGTAATGAGAGTGTTAGCATTTAATTCTGTACCTCCTGCCAAAAGAAGCTGGCAACGACTGCCACACACACGCACACACCACAGGCTTGCCATCTCTGATATTTAACACGTCAGGTTACAGCCCAATCCTCTTACTACCCTGCGTCTTCATTTGTTAATGCACTGCACTCAAAGTTTCTCCTTTCATTTCTGATGAATCAAAACCCACCATGATGACCGACCCGGCACGCACGCACGCACGCTGAAGTGCCCTTGAGCAAGGCACCTAACCCCTCACTGCTCCCCGTTGTAGCAGGCAGCTCACTGCGCCGGGATCAGTGTGTGCGCTTCACCTCTGAACTGTGTGTTCACTGTGTGCTGTTTGTGTTTCACTAATTCACCGATTGGGTTAAATGCAGAGACCAAATTTCCCTCACGGGATCAAAAAAGTATATATACTTTTTTATATTTATTTATATATATATATATATATATATATATATATATATATATATATATATATATATATATATATATATATATATATATATATATATATATATATATATATATATATATATACACACACACATACATACACACACACACATACACTTATACTCATTTGTGGATATGAATACGTCCTGTTGAATATAATTGACATCACTTAACACACACTTTCACTCTCTCATACACACACACAGTTGAACATAATGTGCCGTGAGTCTCTCTTGCACTTGTGGGCCTTACCACTCTGACGGAATGTGAAAAAATAAACACGACTTCACGTTGTGTCAATCACATTTGCACACTCCAAAACTTTTGTCTGTCAAAAAAAGTTTCGGAACAGGCTTGATTTTCTGTGCTTTTTGTGTCAGCGAATGAAGTTTCCTACTGCCGCGTTCTGTATTTGACAGGCCGGGGGGGAAAAAACATGCGAATATCACAGATTTTAGTGTGAAAAAGCTTTAACAGGAGCTGCTTTCAGACAACCTCCTCAGTATATGTGGATCTTTGTGAAACGGAGGTCGGACCCTTCGAGTGATTCAGATATGATGCTAACATGCAGCTTTTATGTGTGAACGACACCGGCGCACATGAACAGAATCTCTGCATGGTTGAACACGCATATGTTCTTTGCTTCGTTCAGACACAAGCTCATTTACATAATGTCCGTCGGAAATACTAGGAGGGGAGTAGTGTAAGAGCCGGCTAAGTTCGGAATTCCATATAGCCAGTTATGTTGTTTAGATATACGACCCAACCTCTTGACCTCCGCAGAACATGCAGACTTACACCTAGGTCTGAAAGCAGCTAGAGAAAGATTAGAATCATGACCTTGACGCACACACAAAACAGCTAACCACTGGTGACAACACAGCAGCTGACTAGAACAGCACAGCAAACAGAAGTGTTATGAGAGGAAATGCTTCTGTATCAACACATCAGCCAGCACATATGAGCTGTGACCGACAGGGCCCCCTCCACCATCAACCTACACCTTATCAACTGAACTCACTCAAACATTACTCTCCCAACACAAACAAACCCATCAAGGCACTAATGCAACACAGGAAAGCAAATCTCTCAAACTCAAACACACCACACACACACACACACACACACACACACACACGTATGTTCATCAACATTAAGAGCAACTCAGCCACCCATGGAACAGCGGGGGTAAATAAACTAATATGTGTAAACCCCCACCCCTCTCACACACACCAAAACAACAGTCAAAGCTCGCGGTCCTGAACTGCACACCAGGGAGGAATTCTTTTTAAGTAGCAAACTCCTTCCTTGTGAGTATGACTGACACACACACAAAAGTGTTCCTGTGTCATCTTCCCGTTGGATATGAGCGAGGGTCGTGATCTCCGTGGGGGATGGTATAAAAAGGCAAAGGTTTAAAAGACTGACGGAGAGATAAGCCTTCCTTTGTAGCGGCTTTCTACTTCCCTTATTAGTGTGTGTGTGTGTGTGTGTGTGAGAGTGTGTGTGTGTGTGTGTGTGTGTGAGTGAGATTGACATATAAACACCAGCCTGGGCCTCTAGACAGGAGGAGAAACACATGCAATACTGTGTGAGAACACACACACACACACACACACAGACACACACACACACACACACACAGACACACACACACACACACACACACACACTCTCTCTCTCTCTCTCTCTGACAGAGCTACACATAGCCACAGGCAGGGGGTTTGGCTGCCTGCCAAGCTGAGAATGAACTCGCTCACCCCTCTCCTTTTCTCTCTCTCTCTCTCTCCACTCTAGAGCACTCACCACCTCACTGACTCCCCTGCCTTTGTTCCCTCTTTCTCCATCCCTCCTTTTTATGGTTCCACACACACACACACAAATAGAAACGCATAGAAGGCAACGCTTTACAGAGCCCAAAGACAGCTGAAGAGACACAAACTGCAGACGTGAATCCTATGCTTCCATATCCACCTAGCCTTCCAGAACGTTTTAGGAAACAGTCAAACACGCACAAGCTAAAACACCTTCTAGATACTTTACACACAGACACACACACATTCATGCACACGCTAAGGGGGAAGGGGCTGACCAACCAAATAACATATGTGCTACTTACCACCTGATCAGCTTCTAGATACTTAACACACTTTTTCACACACACACACACACAATATCAAGCCTGCACCAAAAGTGCTACAATGGCACAGGCACACTGTACACAAGAGTGACGGCTCAGATCCTGGGAGCAACTTCACACCTTCAGTTCTTTATTTATGGGGGTGGGTAGGGGGTGAGGGTGCAGATCATGTGACACACGCGCACACGCACACGCACTCTCTCTGCACCTTGGCCTGTTTCTGCCACTCGGAACATGAGTTACAGTGCGAGAGGGGCTGCCCTTTGGACAGCTACTAGAAGGCTTCCAGTGAGCGCCTCAATCATCCCATCACCTCATGTTAGCCCACACACCCACCCCACCCCACCACACCACACCACACCAAGGTCAAAAGAAATGACACATGTATACAGTCAGTATACGCATACAAAGAGAATAAGGTGAAAAGGCAAGCATGCATCAGTTGAAAAGGAATACAAATACAATCTCCACTAGGTCAAACAGTCCCAAGAGTCATTTTGGACTAGCAGGCACCAACTTATGCCAACCTCAACATGCTCAGCATGCTTTGCATCTGAGCATGTACAAAAACAAAAGCATTTGAGGAAAGAGTGAGACACGCAGGCAGGCACGCATGCATGCACACATGCACGCCACTCTACTCCAAAGATGACACACATTATCCAATTGTTTTTGTCTTGGTTTCGGTTACAGTTCCAGAGTAAATAGTATCAATCTTAAGAGCAAACACAACCCCCTCTGCTCAACGCATAAAAGAGAACATGCCATCACTGTGTGCAGTGTGTGTGTGTATGCGTGTGTGTGTGTGTGTGTGTGTGTGTGTGCGCACAGCCGTACAGTGTGTGTGTGTGTGCGTTGTGTACATAAAACAGAATGAGAACGACAGTAAGACTGATATGGTAAACCACAGGAATCTCAGTCCAGCAAGAATGTGGCACCTGGACTGAAGACTGGAAAATCTCTCACACACACACACACACACACACACACACACACACACACTTTCCATTCCTCAGAGCTGATGACCGTACTTGGTTCAAATGAATATCATGTCTCCCCCACTCCATCCTGTGCACATCAATCATCACGCCACACACACACACCTTCTGTTCACAACACTAACTACATAGACTGTTAAATGATGTAATCACACAGTCATTTAAGTTTGACAATCTTACAGTTAAAATCTGATAACCCTTAGGCCTATCTCTTCATGAGAAAAGACACGCAGGCTGCTCTTATCAGTTGTCACCACTATCAGCACAGCTCACAACACATAATTGAGGCACCACTCATGTTTACCCAATTTCCACACTGATGGAATGTGCTGAGGGGAATTACAGAGGAACACAGCACACACACACACACACACACACACACACAACACCATGACCTGACATTTCCCAGGAAGGTTTTACACTTTTCTCCAAAGGGAGCACTCACTCACTGTGAGTAACAGTGCGTAACTGAAGGTATGTGTGTGTGTTTGTCTGCACCTAAAAATTTCTGTGCCAAAAATGTGTGTGTGTGTGTGTGTGTGTGTGTACTGCACATCTGCGTGTGTGCTTGTGTGAGTGAGCCACCTCCCCCTCAGTCCCTTTGAAGGAGGCGAGGAGTTCGATGATAGGCTGGCCGTGGCCTGGGTGTTTGGGTGGGGAGCTGAGCAGAGCTCTCTGGGGTCAGAGGTCGCCGTGGAGGGCAGTGACCTCCCCAGCAGCACCCCACCCTGCACAGACACAACAAGCCTTTTACAAGGCAAGGGGCCCTGCAGGGGAGCTACCAGCCCCGCACGCACGCGCACACACTGTTGCACTATGCACACATGGCCACATTCAATCAGGCCAAGGAGAGGTGTGTATGTGTATGAGAGAGATAGAGACTTGTGTGTAAAGACAATATGGGCACCATTGAATGTTTAAGATAGCAAATATTCCTAATAACAGCAGAAGCATTTACTACAACAAACACACCACAAAAAGCACATCATGAGCTCTCACACACACACACACACACACACACAGGTCCCCACACAAAGACCTCCACCTGTCTTTGGCATGCATACTTATCGGGACTTGAAAACAAAAGAGTCCTCTGGGCAAGGAAACTACTACCGAGCAAAGCCACCGAAAGGTCAATGGAAATATAACAACAACAACAACTAACCCTCACCACTGTGTTGTGGTGGTGAAATGTTTGACACGTTTATACATAGGAAGCCACAGTGCACACCATTACCACTATGGGGGAACAGTCAAAGTTTAAACGTGTCAGACAGAGTGTGCAGTCAGGGCTCAAGTCAAGTTAACTTTCCATGTTGACATGTGGGGGGGGGGGGGGGGGGGGGGGGAAGACATGCGTGTGGTTGGGGTATGGGGGTGTAAGCATGGCACTGAGCCGTAGGAGAGGACGTCTTTGTGATGCTGGTCACACACACACCCACACAGTCGAGTCAAGAAGGCATCAGTGCTGCTCTGCACGCGCTCAGTGGCCCCTAGCCCAGTGACATTTACATGTTCCATCTCTAGAGGGAGAGCGGGGGGAACAGCACAGAGCTGTCAGATGAGCCGACGAGCTCACAGGAGTCACTGGCACGCATGCATGCATGCACACACAACAATGCACGCGTACACACACACACAAATATCACCAACGGTGACAGAAAAGAGTGTGGCAACACACCTGTGACCTGCTAACACAGCAGTTCAAACAGCTGCACACACACCAAAAATACTCAACACAGAAAAGATTTCCTGAAAATGATCTTTAAAATGACTGATCAAAATGATTTCTTGTACAAGACGACACAGAGAGACACGCAGAGATATTGATGATTAACAGCTTCCTCCATCATGCCATGTTTACAGAGTTGAAAACAATGAACTCTCTTACAGTGCATATCCACAACATTACAAATAACAAACACAATGCAAACAGAGCCACACCTAGCTATTCATTTGGAATAGCAACAGCCCAATTCACAAATGAGGAAACCCCAGTAACTAACAAACAAACACAGACACACACTACTAGCCCATTCTTCAGGGTCTGGTCTAAGCCTGGCATATAATTGGAACACGCTAACCTTTGGGGAAATACATTTATTTGCCGTCCCTACATGTATACTGGAAAAAGTTTATGAAGAAAAAACCCAGAATTATTAGTGAAGTAGATAAACCTGTTCTCAATAAATAAATAAATGCTAAAAAACATTTTCAGTAATTAGTTCCACATAAATCTAGTGATAATTGTAGTATTACATTGTGATATACTGTGTGTCAAACAACTTCAATCTATGCTGCTAAAATGAATTCTGAATACTGTTACGACAGAACCATTAACGTTAAACATTAAAATAACTCATAACTATCTAAGCATATTTAAGACATGGGCTAGTGTGTACATTTTAAATGTACTATGACATTTTTACATTACATTTTTTACTTTTTTTTTAGACTTTAGACTATTTGTTACTGATGTGTGTGTGTGTGTGTATGTAGTGCAGAAACCCTGCTCTACATACACACATACACACACACACACACGCATCAGTGACAAATTCATAGCTTCAGTCCAGGCCAGAACAAACATAACACACCACCTACTCAACATCCCCATCCAGCAGCAGTACAGCGACTCCTACACACTCACAGGCATGCACACCATATAGGAGTTGCATAAGAGCTGAGTGAATGACTCACCACAGAGAAGAGCAATAATCTCAACTAATCCCCACTGTGTGTGTGTGTGTGTGTGTGTGTGTGTGTGAGTGACTGTCAGCCTCTCGACTGCAGTGCCTTTTGGATACAGAGGTGATCTCCTGTCAACAAGTGCTTCAAAGCCAGAGCCTGCTGCTGAGATCTATTACTCAGTTTTTCCTCAAGCCACCGTTTTATGAGTGAGTGTGTATACCGAGTATCTGTCTGTGCTTGCTTGTGTGTGCATGTGTGTGTGTAACTACAGACGTAAAGAACGCCACAATATCAAACACCCGTCTCATACCAAAAGCAAGCAAAAGCGTGGATTAACTTAATCTTGATTTTTTTAAAAACTAGACGACCAATCATATTCATTAAAGCAACACCAAAGAGTTTTTTGAACTTTAAAATAATGTTTCCCAAATCGTTTTAGTGGTTCATCAACTCGTAACACGGTGAACGGCAATTCCGCATTCGCTTCGCGGCCCGCTATCGGCTTTAACCGCACTATGTAAGTTTGTCAGATCGGGTAGCGGATCTGTAGTTTGTGCAAAATATTTTACCTTGTCTGTGGACATCATTGTTTGCAAAGCCGTTGCTGGATAAACAAATAGCGTGCATGCGACAGAGGGAAAGTTCTTTGGTGTTGCTTTAAATTAACAAGGCCTAGTGTATTCTATACACGGAGAGGCTTAAAGTGTAGGCCGCCTACACAAAATATTCTCTATACTACATTCCTAATAGTTATAAGTCAAGTAAAGTGAGGGCAGGCCGAATGCTGCCACACACACACAGACACAGACACACACACACTCTTTAGATTCATGTGCTTTAATGGTCTGGTGGGAACAGAGGGAGGCTGTGCCGGGTGACTAATGAAAACTGCAACCATAAATTCAACCTTGCCTCAGACAGAGGGGCCACAAGACCCCATTAGCCCCAGGATCTGGGTACACACTCACACACACCAAACCACCCACCCACACACACAAAATCACCGAACTCCACAGATAGATACACACACACAGACACAATTACTTCCCCTTTCTCCACACACATACCTTCCCCTTCAGTGAGAAATCCCTCCATTTAGAAAGTAGACAATTTACAGACACACACACAGCAGCATCCCAGCACACACACACCAACACACCAATGCAGCACAAAAAGCCATACCTCTGTGTGTGCACAGCAGCAGTATGAGGGTGCCCATCCCCCACAGTCACAGCATAATGACTTCCACAACTGTGCCTGAAATATGCAGGAGACAGCTGGCATAGAAACACACACAGTCTCATATTCTCCCTCACACTCACACACCCCCTCAAAGCCCTTCCAGTTGACTGCACTACTGACCAATATCAAACGCATTCATAGAGCAATAAGCACCACCCCCCCCCCCCCACACACACACACACACACACATATTCACTCACACACCTTTTGTTTGTGCTGCTCAGGCAGACGGCTATTTTTCAGCAGGCAGCTCAGCAGACCAGAAAATGAGATTCTGAGATCAATAATCTCCCAAGCAACAAGCAAAGGGCTCTCCTTCCCTCTCTTTCCTTCCCTCTCTCCCTCCCCCTCTCCCTGCTTTCTTACTTCACAGCCTCATCAGTAGCTTCCAGCGACACACACACACACACTAAGCCGTCCTCAGAGACACACAAAGCTCAGGAAAAAGCAGTGAAGAGAGGACGAGAGAGAGGAAGAAGACACAGAGAGGAGGAGGAGGAGGAGAGGGGATTTAACAGGGCTGTCACTGCCAATGGAGGCCTTGATTAAATTTAGGTCACTAATTACAGGGGACAGGCCAGACAGCAGGAGCACCCTCTCTCTCTGTCCTTGACATATACGCACCTGCACACACACACACACACTTTTATTCACACAATCTCTAAATTTGTCATCAAAGTACCTTAGCTCACACAGACAAAGACACTTTGATCACATGCACCCAGTCACAATAGGTTTCTCCTATGCCTACTCTCCCACACACACACAGTCCAGACTACCTTCATTTGAGGTTTGTATGTCAACCAATGTGCAATGCATATCAAAAACCTCCTAAGTAAGAAGCTACGGCTCATTGTATAGTTATAGTGGCAATCGAGCACACATGACATGACTGCTGGTCACCAACAAAAAGTGTATACAGACGAGGTCCGAAGACCTGTATGCCATTGTGTCAAGCACAGAGGAAGTCATTCTGGTTTAGTGAAGACATGTGATGACAATAACATCACGTGAAATAGACAACAGGGGAATGTGCAATAAAGACGACGCCATTGCATCATGCTCAAGCTATTGCCAATATAGGAGAATATACAACTGAATGGCCCACCTGTGAGAGAATAATGCCCTGGCATGCAGACAGACACTGATAGGCTTGTGGAAAAGTCGACACAAAGAGCAGAATCTCACTCCATTTTGTTTTCCCTCTTCTTACAATGTTGTGTGCAGCAGCTATGAGTATGTGAGGACCTAGAGCTCTACTGTGATTGTTTGCGTGTGTGTGTGTGTGTGTGTGCACACAAGAGACACACACACACACACACACACACACACACACACACACACACACAAACACACGCTTAAGTCACCTCTCTCTTCCTTAGCGTGTCATTTCCTCTTTCCCACTCTCCATCTCGCTCAGTCTTTTTTTTTCATAGATGAAAGCGCCAGCAAGCCATAAAGCGCCAGCAAGCCATCAGGCCCACATCCAGCAGCCACTTCCCCCTGGTCTTCATGAATGGAAACCGTAAACCGCTCCAGAAACCACGCGCTCGGAGCTGATCCCCAGTCAGTGGGCCTGACCTGCGGCGGCTGCTCCCCCAGTCAGGAGCTGCGGCGCGCAGCCATCCCTGGATCAGCAGCCAAAGCTAACCAGAGGACCACTACTGCCGAATGGATGAGAGGGCTAATCACACTAAGTGCTGTGGTCAGGGATGGTGTGTGTGTGTGTGTGTGTGTGTGTGTGTGTGTGTGTGTGAGTGAGTGTGAGTGTGTGTGAGTGTGTGTGAGAGAGAGAGAGAGAGACAGGGGGAGGGGCGAGCTGTAGTAGCTGTGGCTGGAAGGAAATCACAGTTATGCAGGCTGTGTGTGTGGGGGGGGTTTCCTGGTCTAAAAGAGGTAGCAGGCTGTGAAAATGAACAAAGAACTTGCCAGAATAAAAAAAAGATAACATGAATGGCTGTCTGTCTGACTTGCTCCAATGGGATGAACCTCTTCCTTATAGGATTAGCATTAGATTCTAACCCTATAAAAAAACACACACACCATAAGCCATCCCTACACAAACACAAAAAAAGGAAGCAGGCAACCAAATACGCCAGCATACCAAGAACAGTTCAGAATGACCTCCGACGTGATGTCAGCGAAGCCCATGCTCTGTGACCTCGTTGGAATGTGCCGGAATGGGAGCTGCCGTGGAGCAGCCAGCGTCGTCAGGAGTGACCAATAAACAGCCATAAAACACACTCACAGCTGGACCGGGGCCCAGCACTGTATTTGTCTCCAAGTGCGAGTGTGTGTGTGTGTTTAAGTAAACACACCTAGATAAGAGGACCAGAGAAGCCTGACAAACACCAGAGAGAGGCTCTGAAGATAATCGTCATACTACAGACACAGAAGAAAAGAGGCAGTGAGGGGTAGGACACACACACACACACACACACACACAATCATTGTAATCTTGCGCTCCTCAGAAATCAACCTTATCAGTCTACACACTGCAAGAAGGCAGAAACAGCACAGGCCGTATATAGGTACCCTCCCACACACACACTGACAGATGCAGAGAGAAAAATAAAGACAGAGATAGAGATAGCAGATGATTGATAGATATGAAGAAAGAGGGGGCTGAGAAAGGGAAGAAAGTTGTACAGGAGAGAGAGAGAGAGAGAGAGAGAGAGAGAGAGAGCCACAGAGGACTGGCCCAGGGAAACTGGGGGACCAACACTGGGCAGCCACAGAGAAAACAATGGAGGCGTTCGGAAATGACAGAATGCCTTTCCCAACGCCAAGTGTTCCACAGTAGCACCCCACGCACGCACACACACACACACACACACACACACACGTTTTCAGCTTGCCTCTCCTCTCATCCCCTCCCCCGCTCTCACAGTTGGCCTCCCACACACACACAGCTTCCCGGAGCGGATGACGGCTCCTGGAAAAACGAGTTCCTTTGTCTGAGTGCTGCTGTGACATCATGCCTGCTTACTGTAACGTGTATGTGTGTGTGTGTGTGTGTGTGTGTGAACAATAGAGCCAGTGATGGTCGAGTCAGGAGGGCACACTAGCAGGAGCCTGCTGATTCTCCAGTCTTTGGAGTGTTTACTGGTGTGAGCAACACTGCCCCTCCTCCACCCACTCACTTTCTCACTCTCGCTAGAGACCATCATACTGTAAACCATGCTAAACAAATGCCTCAGTCACAGACACACATGCCCACGTCTATTCCGAGAACAGGAAGGGAGAGGAGAGGAGAGGAGAGTAAGAGAGATAGAGGAAGACAATAAGAGACTAAGCCAAACAGACAAAGTAATGTACGTGAGTTGGTGAATGGACTCTCTGTGTCTGTGTGAGTTTGTGGTGAACGGTTTAAACTGGGCTTTGAAAAAGTGACAAATCAAATTACAATCGCAAAAAAATCTGTCAGAAAAATTGCAATTAAGAGATTTTCCCCAAATTGTACTGCTCTGTGAGGCATCACAGTAGTGTATGACTTTGTTTAAGGCCATTGTAGCACTGCTGTTGCAGGCTTGATACTGACTGTGTGTGTGTGCATGTATGTAACAGCACAGGAGGTTCCACTGAGGACTTGTTGTGAGCAGTGCTTTATGGTTTGCACGAAAGGGTGGGGGAGGAGGGAGGGGTGCAGTCCGTCGGTCTGTTATTGTCAGGCTTTCACTGTGATGTGCCAGTCCCACACACACAGTGAAATCTGTGCCGGTTGCGGCTCCCAGTGAGGCCCCAGCTCAGGCCAACACACCCCCGTTTCATAAGCTGCCACCCTGTTTCATAATCACACATCACAGACGGGGGAGAGAGAGAGAGAGAGAGAGAGATCTAGTCAATACCAACTCAAGAGCGGTGTGAGTCGTGCGTCCTATCTGCCGTCCTTTCTGACCATGTCCCTCAAACGCGGAGATATTACTGTGTGCTGTGTGGGAGGAATGGTTGTGAAAGTGTGTATGACTAAAAGTGTGAAGGAAGACATGAAGAAGGGATGAAAGAGGAAAGCGATGGAGTGGGTGGGGTGGCGAGAGAGAGAGACTGCCTGTTAACCACTCCCAGCCTGGGGCCCCCTGCTCTGACTGAGGTTGTTTTCCATGATGGCCGGGTTTGGGCCACTCCCTCCTTAACTGCGTTTAAGACTCAGAGAGCCCAGGAGATTACAGCATGACCCCTGTGCCTCGCTGGGGTGGGGGGGTGGGGAGAGAGAGAGAGAGAGAGAGAGAGAGAGGAGACTCTTCAAAGCCCTACCTGATTTCTACAACAGTTGAGGTCAACCAATCTGACAAGATAAAGGCCCATCCACACCAAGAACGATAACTATAACCATAACGATAAAAGTGTTCACACTGAACAACAATAAACAAAGTCTCTCCTTGTGTTAATGAATGTGACGGTTAAAATTCGATGGGTTCTGATTGGCTATTAGCTGTTTATCGTTCTGAAAATTGCTCTGAAAGTGATGCCCAACGATATCGTTCTTCATGTCATTATTGTTATAGTTTGTGTGTGAACGCTGTCATTTATATTAACGAGAACAATATTTATTTATAGTTATCGTTCTTGGCCTTGACCTGCAGCCAGTTAATGTGCTGGGTAGCAACAGGGAGCACTTTTGTTGCAGGGCTCCAGACTAACTTTTTGCACTGGTTGCACTGGTGCGCCTAACTTTTTTTCTTAGGTGCACCAGCACAAAAGTTAGGTGCACCCAAATTTTCAACCACATCACATTTAACACCGCAGCAGGTTCACTTTTCTTCCTTAGTTACTGTCCTATATAGGTTGTCCTATGACTTATGATTTACAATTCTACAAGAAAAGTAACTTAATGAAGTGATGGTGCTTTAAGTGCTTCACTGAGCTGAAATTTAAACTTAAAACATCTCAAGATTAATTAAATAAAAATAACAGTGAGTAAATTAATAGTGCACATCTCATGGCTCAATGTCTTACATACTATCCTTCATGATCTTTAGGCCTTGGCTAAACCAGCTCGCCATGCTAGCATCTTCCATGTATTTGAGCACAATTTAAAAAGAGATGTTCCAAGTAGCCTGGGGGATTTTTATGTGATTTTGCAATGATGATTGCAATAATCATTTGACAGCCCCACAATGCAATTTACTTTTTAATTTGAGTATTTTGAAAAATCTCAATAAGAACATCACTATGGTTAATGCAGTAACGAAATGGTAGGCCTATTATAGGCTATTGCAATGACTTACCATGCTCGATCTAAATGTGTCCATTCAATTCACCGTACACAATGACCACAGTTATACATGCAGGGAATATTCAGGCTTTAAATGTAGCAGCGATATTCGGTTTGCGCCAAATACCGGATTAAATAGATTGATGTCATCAGAATGAGTTTACACAACTCGCGCGCAAAACGAATATTACTGTTGAAAACCGGGTTACTCCCTGCATGTAACTGCGGTCAATGCCGCACTCCTTTTCGGCGATATCTGTATCTCTGTCGTTCGGGAAGGCCTTGTATGCATTGTTCGCAATTTTAAGACGTCTTTTCATCTGCAATGACTCCTATAAATTTGGCGCAAGTGGCATTCCTGTACGTCGGGTTTACGTTCAAACTATTTTTCTGGTGAATAATTATTTCGGACTGAACTTGGTGAAGGGAAGTTTTTCTAGGCCTATCGTAGGCAACGATAAACTTGATCATCATCTCGGGCTCGTCTGATCGGTTTGCTGCTGCCAGCCGCCGAAAGGCAGTGGGGAGAGGGGACATTTATCTCGGCCTATGTGACCACACTGTAATGCAACTACATCCACTCTGTTTATCTGACGGGTCTCTGACCTGTCTCTCTCTGCAGCACACGCATTTTCAAATTTACACACAGGCACTGGGCCACGGCCAATTAGAGGTGAGGTCCCGCCCTTCACTATCTGTGATTTGTTTAAACCACAATATTGGCCAAATATGTGTCTGTTATTGAACCAAAGTTAAAGTTTCAATGCAGACACTTTTTCCTCTCTCGAATAGCTGGTTGCACCGGTGCGACCTCCGATTTTTTTTAGTTTGAAAAATTAGGTCGCATATGCGACCAAATTGGTCGCACTCTGGAGCCCTGTGTTGGCATCCTAAAGAAATGATTCCTGTTCGCAGAGCCAAAAAAAAAAAGGTATAAATGACCACTTTCTGTCACGCCACTTAATTTACATAGAAATATCAATGTCAGAGTGAATCAACATCTGTTGTAAACAAAAGGCCGCATGACTCAGACCTCTGGATCGACTAGAACAAGAGTACTGAAATTCAGCTAATGCAAATGAGTCATCAGAGCAATGTAGCCTGGAGAGCGTGTCTGTTGAATCGAGGTTCATTTCCGATTCAAGATGTCAAGGTATAGGCTAACTTTCCAATTTCTTGACTGTATAGGCTACACCAGGCACGTAAATAGAAGTATTCCGTTCATAGAGTCTATGCTGCAACAATTACCTCCCACTATAACCAATGGAACAGGCTACACTTGATAAGTGGCGCGTACATTCAAATAAATTAGACCAGTCCTCTAAAAACTATTTTCATGGTCAGCAAACAGAACAATTCAATTGCACACCCCCAGTGTAGGCCGACTGTTAGTCCCAGATCGCAGAAGACAAGTGGTGTCTGCTCATCTGATGAAGCCTTGAATGTCAAGGAGACGAGAGCAATTTAGAACACCCTTACAAAGGCTTACGGCACTCCTACGCACATGGGCAAACGGACTGCACAATTAAGTAAAGGTCACCTCACCACAAACACATACAAAATCACATAAATGGCAGAGGATATAAGAGTGAGGCTGAAACAACTACAGGGGCCCTAAGCTTGATGTTTGGTTTCAACCAAGGGCTCAGCCTTGACGTTGAGCTGCCATACTGTACTGGCAGTGCACCAAACAAATTCGCAGGCTAGAGTTTGTCAACCCTGAACTTTGCTACAAAAACAGAAATCGGAAAACAATAACGATCTGTCCCTTTTTGTCAAACATTGGCTTCAAAGGAGCATGTTTGCAGAGAGAGAGAGAGTGAGAGAGAGATAGAGAGAGAGAGAGAGAGAGAGAGAGCAAGAGAGAGAGACAGACAGACACAGGCAGGCTATAAACATGAGCAGACCAAGCCTGGCACTGTCCAGCACGGGGTGGGGGGGGGCATTGGCACACATATAGGGCATCCAGCCAAAGCCCCCAGGGCTACATGCTTGGACCACTTCCAGCAGGTCTATTATA
Source organism: Alosa sapidissima (assembly GCF_018492685.1). Lineage (NCBI taxonomy): Eukaryota > Metazoa > Chordata > Actinopteri > Clupeiformes > Clupeidae > Alosa > Alosa sapidissima. The sequence goes on from NC_055964.1 coordinate 18,553,194, forward strand.
CACACACACACCAATCAACCATGAATAATATCAGTCTTTCGTTGACTTTTCCGCTTTCACACCGAAACAGTGATTGTGTACTTATGGAATCGACCATTCCCTTGTTTCTATAGACACACAGGCCCGTTATCCCCTATACATCTTCACTCAGCACGCGCACACACTTTTTATCTTCCTCTCATTCCCCTCCCCCCTCTCGCTCTTTCTGGATGTTATCCAGTTTCCTGGAAATGTCGGCACAGCAGCTGTGTTGGTGGGGAGATGGAGGGAGCGAGTGAGAAAAGGAGGGAGGGAGGGAGAGAGATTGAGAGAGAGATTGAGAGAGAGAGAGAGAGAGAGCCTGGGAGGGAGGGAGCAGGTTATAAATCTCACTGCAGAATGGGACTTCTGTCTGAGTGGGCCACAAGAGAAAAAGCAGCATTTAGGATGTCCGTGCCACATCTATAAAAACATGCGCCGCGCTCTAAACACACACACACACACACACACACTGTAGGCAGGCACAGAGTCAAGCAACCCATTTCCATACAAGGGCTGAATTTGAGGAACACACACACACACACACACACACGGCTGACAGGCAGACTACTACTACATATGGATCTTTTTTAGTGTCCCAGCGGGCAAAACACAAACAAGCAGTAAAACACAAACGTGCAGTTTCCATATAGCAGATAAAAGGGGGAGAGGCTTCTCTGGGACAGGCATCTGAGAGACTCTCTGGAGGCTCTCTGGAGGCCGTGAGTCACTGGGGGTCACATGCCCGGTTCAGCTGCCCAAGTGTCATTTCAGATCTCCATCTTGATAAGCAGGGGCAGGGGAAGCTAAGGTGGAGTGTCTACTCTAATACAGGAACTGGATTTTTTTCACACACACACACACACACACACACACCTAAATGTTCTTTGAAAGCTGGCATGCAGGGAGGAGAGCCTGCTGTTTGGTGTTTGGAGCATTAGTGCAGCTGTCTGCTCTGATTTCTCTTGTGTGAGGTGGATGAGTGGGCTCTCCCTGCGGAGGCCATAGAGGGGAGACAGAGAGGGAGGGAAAGGGAGGGGAAGGAAGGGAAAGAAAGAAAGAAAGAAAGAAAGAAAGAAAGCCAGAGAGAGGGAGCTCCGGCTAGGAACTAGGGCTGTTATTAGGTTCCAGACATTAATCCAGGACTCACACCAAACTCAGGCACTGGCAGAGACAGGTGGAATTTGTGGTATTCTACTACTAGAGAGCCCAAGTTAGCCTAGTGTGTTGCTTCTTTAATGGAATGACAGTGGGATATCTGCTACAGGTCTGGTCCACTTTCCAGTCCTCAGTGAGATACATGGCTGAATCCACATAGAGAAAAGCACTAAAGAACACTAAGGAAGAGAAAGGAATGCAGCTGCTCGCTCCGAGAGCCAAGGCAGGACACATCCCCTCTGCAGCAACTGGAGTCAATGGCGGCTCAGCAGGGGAGAATGGCCACCATCTTGGCACAAAAAATGCTGAGCCCAAAAGAGACTTATCGAGGAGAATTGATTCACTTGCCTGTGTGCGTGTGAGCGAGAGGTCTTGTCCATAGCTGTAGGCCTGCACCAGCCCCAGTTGAAAGCCTGCCTTCATGCCCTATCCGGTAGCGGCCGAGGGTGAAAATAGCTTCCCACATCACAGACCCCACAGCTACTCCAGTGACTTGGCGTTCCAGATGGCATTTCACAGCATGCCCACATTTCAGGAGCATCACTTTCAAGACCTTTCACGCACAAGACCAAGCAGCCACCACTTCCCCTTTTCCCTTTCCCATTCCCAGCCCCTCTTGTCTGGGATTGAATCAGGCCTCCATTTCCCCATGATAAACATCAGAAAATTCACCAATAAAAACTGACTTAAGACTCATGGTGGCAAATGATGACAATGAGCCAGCCGTAATTTGAATGAAAAAGAATCTCTTTTCTACAGACACAAGTAGGCTAGATGTCCTTCACTAACTGTGATTTCACACAAACATTGGACCAATTTATGAAAATGACTGCACTTTCTTGGACTGATTCACTGAGCATACCATAAGTATGTCTTACATTTAAATACCTGAGGTGACCTCCTTGCAGTTATCTCAACTGCCTAATTACTCAAGGAAGCTGTCAGGGAGAGCAAACAAATATGTGCAGACACTCCTTGGACCTTTCAAAAGCAATTACACACTAAACCTTCAACAGAGTTGGGGCCGCATTCCACACACACAAGTTAAAGTACAGACCTGTGCACATGTGTGCACATCACAAGAAAACACATAATTCAAATACTCTTAGAAATACAAAAATGCATTTAAATACAGTTCAAGCACACATATTATTATTCAGACACACACACACAGTTCAAGCACACATATTAATATTCAGACACACACACACACACACACACAGACACACAGACACACACAGACACACACAGACACACACAGACACAGACAGACACAGACAGACACAGAATGGTGACCCTCTCTCTCCTAAGCACATGGGATGAATAGCCTGGCTGCCACAATAAATCCTCCTGTTTTAATTCAGCTGGATTCTTGCTCTGTCCGGCCCAGTGAGGGATAGCCCTTCAGGGCCCCAGGGCTCAGCCACTCTCCCACAACCTTCCCCGTTCCTGGAAAAACAGATAGCCGACCGCGCCACCAGAATGACCCTATACCAGGCTTGGAATTTCACCATTTTAGGGGCAAGGCCACTTGGTCTTCAGTTGGGCATATTTGGTGGGGGGCACATGTCCACATGTCAGGGCACCAAAGCCAAAGTTAACTCTATGTCTCTATGTCTATCGCTGTGAATGCTAAGATTATTATGGCAGGCCATAGGCTAATAAAATCCGCTATTAGTCAGACGCAGACCAGAATATTGAAAGAAGGGCGCACCAAGGCCACTGTGGCCTGTAAACCTCTGATTTTCAAAGGGGCATCACGGCCAACGCATGGGGCAACGAGGGCCATGGCCGTATACTATTCTAAAATGGAGATTAACCAACGGCGCTTTACGCCCAGACCCCCAACACACACACACACACACACACACCTCGTGGGAGCTAGTGAAGTCTCAACTGTGCCAGATCTCTGATGAAACAACCTCATTCAACACACGTAATCCACCCTTCAACATCTACAAAGAAAACACCACTGAGAACATGACTTCCAACAACCAAAACAAAATAACTTGTGCAATTTTTACAGCCTGGAGGCAAAGCTAGATGTGGTCACTAAAAGCTTATCTGCCATCTTTAAAAAGGAACAGAGCTAATGAGATGCAGATAAGAGACTACGGTTTACAAGCCATCTACACATCTGTCTAAAACAGCTCATCAGAGATCGTTCACCTTTGTGCAGTGGTTCTTCAAAAAGGAAACCCAGCATTTCTATAAGAACTAAGACCAGACATAAAATGCCCAAATGTCAACTAATAACAGACTTGAAGAAATCTCTATATAAACTGATGGGCCCAAAAGTAGTTAAAGGAACTACTAGGGAACCCACCCCCCCCACCCCCCTGTCTCATCAGCTCAGAAGACACAGGGTGACTGTACAGGACGCAGGCGGAATTATTCAACGCTCACATTCACATGGGCAAGGAGCAAGGAGGGGGGGGGGAACTTCTCACACAGTAAAGTTCGCCTAAATTTCAGTAATGAACTCCACATGGTCTGGGGGAGAGAGAGAGAGAGAGAGAGAGAGAGAGAGAGAGAGAGAGAGAGAGAGAGAGAGAGAGAATCTGGAGATGAGCCACAGCCAGGGATGAATGAGCTCGGTAGCACAACAATGACCAAAAAGGAAGGGCACAGCTCCTGGTTAATGGCAGCCCTGTTTGCTTCCCACTTTTTACCATAAATGTCCATTGACAGTCTGATGAAAAATACCAAATTGGTGACCTGAAACCAGGACAACCTTTATACAAAACTTAACCACCTCAGAATAGTAACTCTTGGCACTGTAAATTCAGACGCAACGGGAAACAGAAACCAGAGCCGGACAGTAACAGAGTACATTTCCTTGAGTACAGTATTTGAGTACAATTTTGAGGGATCTGTACTTTACTCGAGTATCATTTTTGGGGAGTACTCATGACTTTACTCAAGTACATTTGAGAGGCAAAAATTGTACTCTTTACTCCACTACATGTCTATCCATAATTGTGAGTACCCGTTACATGTATTTCTTGAAAAAAAAAAAGGAAAAAAGAAAAATCTCAGAAAACCCTTAATTTGTTGTTTCCCTCTCAAACGTGATTGGATTGTGCGCCACTGATTAGGACAGCCTATCAGCAATTACCTTCAGCTTTCCGCCAAAGTCAACTCCATGGTCAGATTTAGATAAGAGACGAAACCATGGACGAAACAATGGATGAAGACGCAGCAGGTCCATCCCGGGAATGTGCCAACCTGTGGCCCCACCTCGCCAGACTATTTTAATTTTCTGAACAAGTTAATGATAGTTTTCGCTTCAAGTGTTTCAATAACAAAATAGTATTTTTTATTTTAAATACATGTATTAGAAATACTGACCATCCCTGGCAACATGGTAAAAAGATGAAAATGATTTTACTTTCAATTCCTTTTACATTCTCCAAGGTATTAACATTAACATTTTTCATAACTCCATGTAGGACGATTCTGTACATAAATGTAAGCACTGTGGCAGTAGTAATGCAATATTTAGAAAATGTAGACTACTCTTGTACTCTTGATACTCAAGTACTTTTAAAAACAAGTACTTCAGTACTTTTACTTAAGTAGACATCTGACTGTTGTACTTTTACTTGTACTTGAGTAAAATTTAGCAAAGGGTATCTGTACTTTTACTCAAGTAATGAAGCTGTGTACTCTGTCCTCCTCTGACAGAAACACATGATATCACATTGTTTCTGATATTGCGTTAGAACAGACAGTTGCGCAAGGGCTGTTGCAGAAGTCATTTTTGCTGATGTAGCCATGGTATCAAGCTACTGTGTCTTATCAGCAGTGCTGCAGGAATATCCACAGTAGAGGTATTGACATTTTACACAGAATAAAGAAGTACTGCCCTTTCTCATGAATCATGATTACAGCGATAGCAGTCAGATACAAATGAAAGCCTAATTGAAAAGGTTACATTTTGAGCTGAAACAGACATCAAACCACAGCCATTTCCTGCTCCCTTGCCACTAACATTATTATCAGCCAAGCCAATACCAAGGGCTAGTATACTTTTCCAAGGCATTATTTCCTAACTACAATGGGAAGGTTGGGATTCAATGGAGCATGTTGTGCTGAGCTAGCCTTAAGCATTAAGATTGTTTTTCAGTAGTAGCAAGTTGTAGTTGCTGTAGCAATATTAGGTAGTCTTAGGCCTTCCCAGTCTTTCTGGACACATAGTACAGTGTGCAATGTATTTACAGTGGTGCTGTAAAATCATAGTGGTTTGGTCTCCCTCTGCGCTGGCACATTGACACTACCACCACAAGTGTGTTCTACAAAGGCAAAGAAAGGTGACTAGGAGAACAGAAAAAAACATATGGACAAAAATGGGGGAGCCCCCATGCATCACAACACCTTCCCTGACAGGCAGACAGCCAAATTGACACTCCCATACTAGCTTCTGACTGTACGTACACACCGCCGCCGACTTGAGCTTCCAAAGAAGCTCTGGTCGCCCTGTCAAGGACGCTCGTCAAAAAAGTATAGGGAAGCTTTGGACGCTTTGGCCGCTCTGACGTGACAGCATTTTATGTTTGATCATGTTCTATCTTAATACTTTATTCTATTTGATTGTTTGCTGGTCGTTGGTCGCTGAACCGCGTCATAGCTCATTACCATAAAGTTGACTGACTTTCAACTTTCTGCTTGACGCACAAGTCGCTCAAGACGCCTAAAACATGACGCCGACGTATTTGCCGCTTCTGGCAGTTGAGAGAAGCCGGCTTCCATTGAAAATGAATGACTTCCTGAAACTTTGGAAGCTCAAGTCGGCGGCGGTGTGTACGTACAGTGAGAATTTGGTGGATTGCCATGTCGTTGGTGTACCATGTCTTAGTGTACCCACAACTCTTTAAGGTTGCAGTCTGTTAAGGGTGTAACTCCTTGTTACATTTCCAATAAGTAATGTGCCAAGTAAACAGTAATAAGTGCCAATAAGTGATGCAGTAATAGAAGTAAACACGTTATTGAACAGTAGCTTATTGCTTTGCTTCAGGGGACAAGCTGAAGAGCATGTGAGCAGCTAGAGGGACAGAGGTGATGTAAGCGGAGGAGAGGGAGAGAAGACAGAGGGAAGCACCGCTTGGTCATGCACAGCAGAGCTTGGGTGGAACACACCAGTTGAGAGGAGTCTAAAATAATGTGTTGTTTTCAGGAGACATTCCTGGCACAGTGTAGAGAGAGAGAGAGAGGGAGAGGTTACCTAAGGCCATTTCTGTTTTGGGTTGGGGGGTATTATTGGCTCAGATTATCAGACCAAGCTTTGTTCGTTGCTACGAGAGGCAATGGGAAAGAATGCATTATCTGCTTTAAGAAAACTTCAGGGTTGGCCGCTTGTCTGTAATGTAATTCAGGAGGTCGGAATCTCGTTTTAGAATCTTCCCACTGAATTTTGGGAGCAACTGCTGACAGCAGCATTTAAGGTTTACTGTTGTTGGCTTGGGTGTTATTCTAAGGGGAAACACAAGGTTATACTTACTAGTCATATGTACCATACAGTGGTGCCCTACCCGTTAAAGGAATTCAGAGAAACTAAACAACCAGACTTCGCCACATGCATACTAATAAAAGTGATGATAATTAGCAGCCGTCTGCAAAAGAGGGAAAATCCGAGGCTAAGGGCATTGCCGGTGAGTGTGAAAAAATGAATTTTGCCAATTTAACCGGTGGACAGTGAACGCATGTCAACCCAGTGAAATCAACCTGTCAAAACTTGGCGTCAACTGTTCTTTCAACCATTTTACGCTGTATTAACCATCTCGTTTGCTGCTCCCAAACACGTATTCCGTTACGTAACAAAACGGGCAAATCCACCAACTTTCGGAGATGAGCAATAGTTTACATCTAAATTTAGACATACCACAACAAATCACGTCCTAGCACGAGCAAGTACCTAGAGTAATACTAGGATTGATTTAAATATCGAGCAAACTAACAATAGTAATAGCTCCGGCGCATCAGATAAAACAGTGGCGGCACATCAGAGTACATTCGCTCTCAATGCATTGATACAAGCCAGCAGTCTTGATCAGTTTAAAAGATAAGAACAGCACTTCATGCGGCAGTGATTTCTTATCTCGTTCTAACATAACACTGTAACGTTAACAGAGATTAACAAAACTGAATGATCACCGTGTTCCCATGCCCTTTCGATAACAGGATATTGGTCAAGATTAATTGTAGAATGTGTAAACGGGAAAGTTCTGCTTAACGTTAGCTACCACCCTCGAGAATAACGCTACTGAGAAACAAAAACAGCGTTAGGCACAAATGACTGGCTGACTATCTTTGTTATACTCATTAAGGGTCTGCTAACTATAATAACAACAAGGGATTGTATTCATGGCAACGTAAAACGTTTGTCGTCATATGTTCCGCTTAGAAGCTATTTACGTTAGTCAACGTTGGTCAATTAACTAGCTTCTGGGCCATTGGGCAATCGACTAGCTAACGAAAGTTATTTGGCACTGGGTGGTTGCCGACACCATTCAAGATAGCCGGCTAACTAACCAACGAGGGTAGCTCGCCATGCACAAATGACTTGCTAACCAATTAGCCATCTGCTCAACGGGGCTGCTTGCTAGCTCACAAGGCATACAACAAAAACATCGACAAGCATCCCTCGCGTTCGTTAAGGGTTCGTGCAACCCGCTTCCAACAAGACAACGCTGTATTAGGAAATGGTCAAACAACACTTGACTACTCAGCATTTGGCTAACCAGACAATATAGATAACTGGATAGCAAACGTCAACAGGACAACATTAACATTGACGCTAAATGACATTACTAGCGAACCAACTAGGTAGTTATCGAAGCTAGTCGGGGGTCTGGGTTTCCGCCTTGTTTTGTAATGTTAGCTGTGGCTAGGTTTCAAAGGCGAGTGGTTTGTGAACGCAATTACAGGGCTTCTCACAGACTATTCCAACGGCAGCTAGCTACCTAGCACATGCTAGCGTGACAACCCAGCACATATGGGGAGGGAGAAAGACAACTAGCTAGCAAGCTATCCGCTAGCTGGGTAACGTTAGTTAGCTCACTGGCTAGCAAAACGGCTAACAGACAGTGATTAAAATGTTGTCTTACCTCTGTTTTAAAATAAGGTGTTTTATAGCAAGCAGAATTCTTCTAGTTTGCTAGTTTTTGTCGGATGAGAAATTGAATAATAATCCACACAAAAACAAAGACGATGTTTTCGCTCACATCTGCTCAGCGCAGATCTTGCTAGGTACTTGTGAATGTCGCTCCAGCTCCGAGTGAAACGCTGAACCGCCTCTCCCTGACAGACCTCTCGATAGGTCGTACGTTCTCGCGCTCTCTTGGTCTTTTCCTTTTTTTGCTGTGATCGCCCACTCATTTCATCCCAATGGCCCTTGCCAAGTATATGCTTCCATTCTTCTTTTTGAATCTCGCCTTGTCCTTAAAATTCCCGATTCGCAGAAAAAAATCTCAGTCGCTCAAAAGACTGCTGGACTGGATCCCCGTATTGAGTAGTAGTTTGCGAGACCGTTCAACGTCAAGTGCATTTTATTTTATTTCTTAAAGGGCCAGCACACAGTACATATCATTGAAGAGAGGAATAAAACGAGTAGGCCTACACCCATCCGATTTTGTCTGAGAAATATTCTTTGGGCATTGTATTAAGTCTATGTTCTTTTGAATGTGATAGCCCAGTCTAACCACAAAACAATTATTTTTTATAAAGGTCAATCATTATATTATTTGTTATGAATATGACATTGTTTTTTGTTAATTCTGGTTGGTTGCTTTGGTTGGGGTCACATAGCCTGTATAGCATAATAATAACATGCTGGCCTCGCTTTTAATGCGGAAGTATAGTAACATACGCTGGAATATACTTAAATCTCTATGCTGAAAGCCAAAGCAATGTCCTATTTCCGTGTATTTTCAGTGTGCAGGAGAGGTAAAATAATACATTAATAACAGGAAATGGCGCAGCCATCTGATTATCCCCTAACCCTCATGGCTTTACTGCTCTGTTTGCACAGGGGGGCCAGGCATGTATGCTTTTGGAATTGCATTACATAGTAATGTTTGTTCATGAACTCTCACTCTTTCTCTCTTCCACACACACACACACACACACACACACACACACACATTGTTCATGTTCACAATGTTCACAAAATGAAACCCGTTGCACACATCAAATGTATATGATCACAGTCACATATTCCACATTCACAACACAAACAAACAAAATGACTTCAACAGACCTCTGTCCAAATCACACCCGAACACACACACACGCACACGCACACTCCTGTTTTTGCAGTTTCTCCTCAAGATCCCCTGCATCTGGTTCTTTTGATGCCTGGGGAGAAACAAGCTGTTTATACGGTGTCCAGCGTTGAGTAATGATGTCGGGGATGATCAGAGGGTGGCATGCTGAAGGGCTCGGCGTGTGACGTATGAGCTCGTCAGTGCCCTCTCACTGATCTGAGACCTTCTCGCAGAGCATAGCTCACCTCTGGACCTATCCACCTCCACTCTCTCTGCCCTTTTGGTCATCAACAACGTGCCGGACAATTAGCTAAACTCAAGCACTCATTCATTTCACAGTGATCAATGTGTAACGGTAAAATTGACAGTTGTAGTCAATGGTAGCTATAGCTGAAACGCTTGTACAGCTCTTGTGATCCAACAGGACCTTGAATCAATGTGAGACCACAAGTTTGAGTCTGTTAGTGGAATGAAGTGTGGTACAAAAGGAATGCAGCATCTTTCAGAGCCGTGCTACAATGGAGAAGGGACTTAACAACAAGGAGATGAGTTACAGTTGAGTTGATGCCATCTAGCCAATTCAGCCTGGGTGCAGTCAGAAGCAGAGCATCTGCTGTAGAACAGCTTTCTTACTCCCAGGCAATGGTGCTGTTTGGCTCCACAGCTTTTATCTCATAACTGATTTGCATGTTGACATTTATGCTGAACAGGTATCACTTTAACCTCTATCTGACAGAGGAAATAATTAAAGGAGGGAAAGGTCTCTCTATCTCTCTCTCTCTCTCCAGCTTCCATGACAAACAGGCCTCTGGCTCATTTTGCCAATTTATTTAAGAGCCTTGTATGCATGCCAAAATGAGACCTTGGAGATGGACATTAATTAACATACCATCATGTATGAAGAGTAAGAGGAGCAGCACATGATCAAATGTATGAGAAAAGATCTTAATAGCACAAAACAATTCATACACATCCACTATACTATCACACTAATTACAGTCATAAATGTCCTTGGCCAAAGTCCCCTGATGTCTGTTTGGCGTGTGTAAAGTTTGATGTTAATATTTCTGCATGTTTTCCCCTTTGAGGGCAGCTCTAAGGGCTGAATGGTTTGTCTCAGATGATCTCATCCCTGAACCAAATGGCTGCTACCAGCCTTCCGTTCTCTTGTCAAATCTCAGGCCAGGTTGGATCTGACCTACATTCTCGTTCCCATGTGGTCACCATGATGTCAGATCGGCTTGTTTATCTTCCCTCAGCCTTTCACTTTTCTCTCTCTCTCTGTCTCTCTTGCTCTCACTGCTCTCACTGCTGTTTCATGCACAATCCCTCCATCCTTTCATCCGTCCATATCCCCCCATATTTGCTCACACCATTGCTGCCTCCCCTCTATGGCTGCCACTCGTTCTCCTCCGCTGGGTAGGAAAAGAGAGTTGTTTATTCGATCTAGCCTTTCCTCCTGCATGCTGGGTGGTGGGGTGTAATCTAGTTGGCCATCTCTGCGATGCCCAATTAGTTTTGCCTGCACTGGAACGAGGGGGCTCCTCAGAGGCCAGTTTGGTAGTGAGGCAGTGAGACTCATTAGGGATGTCATTCACTTCACACACAGAATACAGAGCTTTTTTATGTAACCCTGTTGTGTGTGTGTGTGTGTGTGTGTGTGTGTGTGTGTGTGTGTGTGTGTGTGTGTGTGTGTGTGTGTGTGTGTGTTAGAGAGGGAGAGGAGAGAGAGAGAGAAATATGTTTTGTTTTTGCTTTGTAAGTTTATCAAAAACCTTCAGACTAATGGAATTTCATTTAGACTAATGGGGCTTTTATTAGACTGAGCACACACACACACACACACACACACACACACACACACACACACACACAGACACACACACATACCCACAAATTGCATTATCGGAATAGTTTTGTCTTTGTCTATTTCAACAAGGCTACTTAAGGTCATTCATTTTGCCAATACAATTACTGGGATGACAATTACAGGGGAAACAAATATTTTACCTATAACATACAAATTACGCCTACTATAACATACTATAACATCCCCTGCTTTGTGAACTATCACCTTATTGGTAGGTGACTAGTAGGCCACAGGGAGAAAGCTAAAGGGGGAAGAAAGAATAGAAAAAATAGTAGAGTAATAGAGAGAGAAAAAGAGATAAGCCTGTAGGTCAACTTAAATTTTATTTTGTCAGACAGTGAAGGACCAGGTATAGCATAATATGCTTGAGAAGAAGAAGAGGAACATGTTGTGGCTTAGATTTTACTTACAGAACTACTTATTAGTCTGTAAATCCTTTTTGGGGAGAGTGATATGGTCTGGGTTTAAATAGTGAGATTCAAACAGAGTGGCTAAATTTAGTGCCAGTGTAATTACATGCCAGGCTCTTATGTGGCTCTGATGGACGTCCAGGCCCAGACCAATCTCCGTCTGCCTACTGAGTACTGATATTCATTACAGCCTCCAGAGAGCCCCGGCTGAACATTCCACAGAATTATCCTCTCTTCAAAGAGACAGACTGAGAGAGAGAGAGAGAGAGACAAAATTAGAGGACAGAGAGAGGGATAGAGAGAAAGAGTGAGAGAACTAATAAGGAAGGGGGCATGGTTTTGCAGAGGCTTAGAGCGGCGTTTAAAGTGTAAAAGCGGATCAGCGACTAGCTGTGACTTCTACTGAGATTGGGCAATGCGGTGCCCCTGGAGCGAGGTGTTACAAAAGAATGCTTCTCACTCGACTGCGCGCCACGCCTGAGCAACGGCACCACCACCGCCAGCCGTGTGGAAGTGTTGTATTTGTTGTAATATCCTGTTTTGACTTGCAATTTCTGTCTCAGCGGTAAGCACTTCCCATCAACATCCACCTCTATTTCAGCTCAGACTGAGCTTTGCTGAAGTAGGGCACGTGTGTGTGTGTGTTTGTGTTTGTGTTTGTGTTTGTGTGTGTGTATGTGTGTGTGTGTGTGTGTAGCCTACATGTATGAGACACACCACACACTCATGCTTGGAAAGCTTATACCTCTATCTGCCTAAATGTTATTAATAATAACTCAGGGAGTCTAATTGAATTTAATGTGAAAAGAATGATAAACTGATTGTATTGCTATAAGAATTGGTATGGGAGGGCTGTAGTCAGGATCAGGGTCTTCTTTTCAAGCATCATGTGTTAAACACTGCCATTTCTCAGAGGGGCCTCTCAGGTTCAGGAATGTCCAGTCCTCCCCCAAGGGCTTGACAGGCAGTACTATTGCAACACACCTGATTAAACTGCTTAACCCTTGTGTTATCCTCAAATCTTACCGACACTCTTTATCCTTGGGTCAATTTGACCCCAGCTAAATAAACCCTCAGAAAATGATTATAATTAATATTGTTACCCAGTTTTTTTGTGACAGGTACTTAACAAGAGTGTAATAACCACCATCAAAAGCCCTACAAAACAACCCCCCCCCCCCCCCCCCCTCACACCCCTTTATGAACCTTGGAACCCTGGCTGGCAATATTGCCCATCCAGTGTCAGCAGCCCAAAGGCTTGCTGTTGCTTCCCCTTTTGACTTATACAGTCCTCCCAAAATGACTTATATGTAATATGTACTTGTGTATGTCATAATGATAATAACAATATGTTCTCATACTATTCAAATAATAATATCCATAATGTGTCAAATATTCATGTATCCTATGTTTCATACAGCTGGGGTCAAACTGACCCCAAGGAACATCAATGTACAAAATATTTGTACAGAACATTGAAAACAAATTATTGTACAAATTTCATGCTAACTCTGCTGTACACTTCAATTGAGTCATGAAACATGAAGCAAAAAAAAAAAAGTGAACCATATATTTTATGACGTTAAACGTTGCTTGGGGTCAAATTGACCCCAAGGATAACATGAGGGTTAAGATTTAACCATAGCAGCCAGAGCTATGTCTCTTCAAGACATTATTTTGTGGTCTAATGACCGTGTGTAAGCAATGATTGAAGCAAACTATCAACACAAAAATAGAAAGAAACTATTTACTATTTACTAACACTGGTTTTAGCCGTTCAGGTGTGCTAATCTAGAAAATAATTATAAAATGTGCAGAGGAAGAACACTCCAGTGCTTATCAGTTGATGATCACTACATGATTCAGCGATTTCATGCACACCATTGTCAAGAAAGGTATGAAGAGCATTAAGTGTGAGTGATAAATCAGGTGTCTGCCAGAAAAGAACAACCATCGCCTCAGGTTGTGCACTCTGCCCTCCTTCACACACACACACACACACACACACACACACACACACACCACACACAGCAAGTAACCACATACGAGTCCATGTTTTTGTTCTTCAAAGGAACCTTGGAGTATTGCATTGCACGTCATAAGTATCCATTTCCCTCTCCTGATTGTCTTCATTGGCCTGTATTTGGGCATTAATGTAATGCAGGCTTAGGTCATGCTGGCAAGTGGATAAGTATAAACAAAACACATTTCCCTGAGGAGGGAGCGAGTCTTACACCGAGAGACAACAGCGGGTGTGTTTGGGCCCGCTGCAATGTAAACCCACATCTCCGGTTACATATGCAGCTTATGTTAGTGAAAGGTGACCGGCTGCTCATGCCTGCAGCGGTGCGGACGGACATCTGTGTTGTGTTTTAACTGTACTATGGGCACAATAAGCCAAAGAGGTCACTCGGTTCATACAGTGTGTGTACAGTGAGATATGTTCATCCCTGCCCAGCGATTGCTTTGATAGATGTTGTAGTTGTGAGAAAACAAGAGCAAGAGGAGGTTATGACTTTACAAGTGAGGCTGAGTAGCTTGATATAGTGTATGTTTAAAAAAAATAAAAATGATAATGTGTGTGTGTGTGTGTGTGTGTGTGTGCGAGTGTGTGTGTGTGTTTGGGGGGTGGGTTATTGAGTTAAGCTGTTATGTGACTGGTAATTGGTTCGGTGTGTGCTGCATGTGCTAAGAGCTTTTTGCTTGTGCTTGTGAGTGTATGTGTGTGTGTGTGTGTGTGTGTGTGTGTGTGTGTGTGTGTGTGTGTGTGTGTGTGTGTGTGTGCATGCACACTTGATTATATCTAATTATGTGTGTGAGAGAGCAAGAGGGAGCGTGTGTGTGCGTTTGTGTGTGTGTGTGTGTGAGAGAGAGAGAGAGAGAGAGAGAGAGAGAGACAGATGGTAGAGAGATAGTGTGTGTGCTAGTGTGTGTGTGTGTATGTTTCAGTGTGTCAGGGCGTGTTGTGTACTCAGGGAGGGAATGATGTCTTTGTCTGTTTGCATGAGGAATTGAAATTCCTGAGAGGAAGCGGTGATGACAGGAAAGTGGCAAGCAGAAGAGAAGAGAAGAGAAGAGAAGAGAAAGCAACCACCCAGTGCACGACAATGGATGTGTGTGTGTGTGTGTGTGACAGTGCTTGTGCAGGCGTTTGGGATTAAATGAGTGTACGCTTGCATGCAATATGTGCACATGCATATCTACTCTCTCAGTGTACATGCCAAATCAACATGTTCTGTTATTGGATCGCTTATGCCTGTTTCTCTCTCTCTCTCTCCCTTCCTTCATCCCTCCCTCCATCCCTCCTTCTGTCTCTTGGTCTGTGTTTCACAGATGTACCCACTGACCGCCTGCATAGCTGAAATTCCAGCCCAGCTTCCCGTGTCTGCCTGCACCTGGACCACTGCCAGAGCCTCTCTCTCTCTCTCTCTCTTACATTCTTCCTCCCTCCATCCCTTCCTCCCCTCTTCCTTTTTCTCCTTCTTTCCTCACTCCTCTAATCAACTGCATGTGTTACCTTCAGCAGGAGCACCCTGGACACAACAGCAGCCAGTTTGGTGTTAGTGGTGAAGCAGGAGGGGGATGGAGAGAGACAGAGAGGAAAGAGAGAGGGGGGCAATGTAGCGGTGGCATAAACTCAGCGAGACCGTGTTAATAGCCAGAGAATTAAGAGGTAATAAACAAGATGATATGTGGATTTTCAGAGTTTGCTGGTCATTTGATTCAGAGCATTGATTCAAATGTACCTCCCAGAGGCCAATGAGGCCACAGTATTCAAGCGCTACACCACAAATTCCCCCAAGGACAAATTTAGAAACACACACACACACACATACTTGCAGACACATGCACACACACACTTGCAGACACACACACACACTTGCAGACACACACACATATTTTTAAGGACATAGGCATATTCCTATTACGCTTTCCTGGCTTGCCATGTTTCACACCATGAGCATATTCCGCCTCCTCATCCCTTTTCCTGTGTACAGCAGGTTCCTGGTGTGGAGTGGGCACTACCCTGTGCCAACTCTGCCCGCTTGGGGCCAGCTCTCTGTCAGTTCTGCGTGCTGGGCCATCTGTCGGCTCACGCCTGCGGTTGTCTGTGCAAACCGAGCCATGGGGGACTTTACCTGGACAGGGTCCAGAGGTATTCTTCTTAACCACAAACGAGAGAGCGAGAGAGAGAGAGAAATAGAGAGAGAGAGAGAGTTAAGAAAGATAAACATAAAGAAAGAAAGAGGGGAAGGGAGTATTGAAAGAAATTAATAAATAGAAAGAAAGAAGCAAAAGAGAAAGACGGAGAGAAAGTGAGAGTCAAAGGAAGGGAAAAAAGATTCAAGAAGATGGACAGAGAGAGAATCCCTTGTGTACTGCTCGACATCCTGTCCCTGTTTTTTCAGATGGGAGGAGCCGCGCCTGTTTAACCGCACATTCACAAACCTGTGGATGTTGGAGGGGGGAAAAAGGCACGCATGTAATATTTACAAAGACCAATCCAGAAGGTCTAGGGACGGGAGGGAGGGAAGGAGGGAGTGGACTGTTTCCCCCTACCCGCCGCGGAGCACTTGGCAGACAAGGACACTGGAGAAAAGGAGAGTGAAAAACAATCAAACCACAATAAAAAGAGAGGAGGGAGAGGGAGGGATGAGGGAGAGAGAGAGAGAGAGAGAAAACAGGCTCAAGGTGAAGTGAATGGTTTTCATCAATGTGACGACATTGACAAAACTTCCCATGTGACAGGAGGAAATAGGGAGATTTAGCATCTGGCGGGGGGATTTTCCCCCCCATTCAAAATATTTATTTTCCAATGCAAACAGTAACATCATCTGGAGCTGGGAACAATAGCTGACATTATGATCCAAAACATCTGGGACTGTTGATTTCTGGGTGCAGGACAGAGCCATTTGCGTATTTTTATGACCATATGTGTCTCTTCTAATCTTCACAGACACTTTACCTGATATAATCAGGTTGTAAAGCTTCTCAGTGCTCCTTTAGTAACTTTTAGTTTAGTTATTTCCACCACAAGCAAACCCTTTAGAGGACAGAATATTTCTGATATTATATTGGACAACTGGAACAATAATGAGGGATAAACAGTCTGGTCTTGGGGACTGCTCTGGAAGCTGACTAGCAGTCACATGCTGCCTCCAGCTCTCTCTCTCTCTCTCTCTCTCTCTCTCTCTCTCTCTCTGTGTGTGTGTGTGTGTGTCTTTGGCTCGAGTGGGATTGTATTTGTAAGAGGTGTGTTTGCATATGTGTGTGTATGTGTGTGTTTTTCTCTGTGTGTGTGTGTGTGTGTGTGTGTGTGTGTGTGTGTGTGTGTGTCGTTTTAACTCTGATCTGTGGCTTGATAAGTTGGACACACAGCGATACTCCTGCAGAGTCTGAGGTAGTATGGGGCCTGCACACACAGACACAGACACACACACACACACTCACTTGCACACAGACACACACACTCACTTACTCACATACGCACACACACACATACACACACAGATAAACACACACATACACACACATATGCAAACACCGCTCTTACAAATGCAATCCCACTCGAGCCAAAGAATTTAGCCCCAGCACAGTGCCCCTGCTTGGGGCGAGCCAAGTCAAACAGCACTCCCCTCAGGAAAACCATATCAATGTCTCTCCAGAAACACACACACACACACACACACACACACACACACACACACACACACACACGCACACGCACACGCACACACACACACACACACACATAGAAGTTTGGGTGGGGAACATCTGTTTGTAAATGACTCACAGAGAGAAAGAAAGATGACAAGAGGGGTCTGGTGAACTAGAAAGTATTGTGACAAAGACACTGACCAGGAAAGACAGCACATACCACAAACCCTGAGTGAAAGAAAAAAAAAACATGTGTATAAGAGACAGATAGAGAGAGCAAAAAGTGCAAATATGGCAGAAAGAGAGAAGAGGAAGACCGGGAAGGGGGAGGAGGAGAAAGAATGAATGAGACAGACAGAGAGAGAGATTGGGGAGAGTGTGAGAAAGAGTAAACAACAGAGAGAGAGAGAGAGAGAGAGGGTGAGTGAAAGAGGGGAGGGGTGCTAGTCTCATAAATAAAGCTAATGAAATGCTGGCTGATGTGGTGGCTGGGTCTCAGACCCTTTAGCGTGATTTACTCTCATTGGAGACACCAACACAGGAGGCACAGCCATTACCGCCGGCCATCAATAACTCAAGAGCAGTAACCACAAGAGCCCTGTTACTCACCAGCGAGCGAGCGCACACACACACACATGCAAAGACACATACACATACACACACACTCATGCTCATAAGACAGACAGATGCACATTTTAGACACACACACACACACACACAAACTAAGGCAAAGCTATGCAAACAAAACACAAAACTTTTCAGATAGATACAAATGCACACACATACATATATCTACTGATAGTGATCTTGGCCACGGGTCTCTTAATTATAGTGACATGACTAATGTCTTTATCCATGAGCTTGATTTTGTAGAGTGCATTGGGTGATCAATCTATACATATGTGTGTGTGTGTGCGTGTGTGCGTGTGTGTGTGTGTGTGTGTGTGTGTGTGTGTGTGTGAAGTGAGTGAGGCTTCACTGGGCAGCACATGATAACCGCAGCAGGATGACATGTCTGATTTAAACATCTCCACACACACACACACACACACACACACACACACACACACACACACACACACACACACACACACACATCCATATCCATATGCAAGAGTGCAGAGAGAGAGCCTTTCCTATTAAGTCCACTCATGTAAACACAGACGCGTTGATTTTACATGCATGCATATCTGTTTGCCTGTATTTGTATGAGCTGTATCTACACTATGTGTCTGAGACTACAATGCAAGGAGGGAGATGGAGAGAGAAAGAGAAAGAGAGACTATTGGTGTGGAGCACAGCTGCTCTCTGAAGTGTTCATGTTGTTAGATAGGACTGATTAGAACTGAAGGTTCCTCTCAAGCACACTAGTGTACACACAAAATACACACACACACACACACACACACACACACACACACACACACACACACACACACACACACACACACATACTGTAGTGTAAAATCTAATGAAAAGATGAAATAGGGGAATTTACACTGCATGTTAAGATTCTACAGAATCTACTGCTTTACCATTCCTCCCTGCTTCACCATTCCTCCCTCCTTTACTGCTTCACCATTCCTCCCTCCTTTACTGCTTCACCATTCCTCCCTCCTCTGCTGCTTCACCATTCCTCCCTCTGCTGCTTCACCATTCCTCTCTTCTCTACTGCTTCACCATTCCTCCCTCCTCTACTGCTTCCTCCTTTCTCCTTTGTTCTATCCTTTTCTCTCACTCTTTCCTTTCCATCTTGTCATTCCCTAGCCCTCCCTGGACTCCCTATCTTTGTCTCTCTATCCCTCTCCTTTCTTGCACTAACCACTCCCCCTCCCTTCCTTCCTCAGTCTCCCTTTCTGCCCCTTCTCCTCTCTCTCTCTCTCTCTCTCTCTCTCTCTCTCTATCTCTCCTTCACTCCCTTCTTCCCTCCAGCCCTCTCTCATCCTCTGCCATCATCCCCTTGTATCCCCCCCTCTCTCATCCATCTCCCACTTACCCTTTCCTTTCATTTCCACCTCTCTCTCTCTCTCTCTTCTCTTCTCCCTCTCTCTCTCTCCCTTATGTTCTCCCTCTCTCTCCCCCACTCTCTCTCCCTCTTCTCTTCTCCCCCACTCTGCTCGGCTGCACTCTCTTCTGTTGTGTTTGAAGGGGAAGGTGGAAGCTTGGCAGGTCGAGGTGTGAGCGGAACACATTTCAGAGGTCCATTAAAGCAGGGGGGTTGAAACCCAGAGCAGAGCACGGTGGAAAAGCCATTTCGTACCCCCACATTAATCACACAACCCCCATATGCATTACACACACTGTGTCAGCTCATCTGGGAGTTGTACAGGCACACACACACACACACACACACACACACAGATTTCAGCTTGGAGGAAGAGCCGTCAGTACACCTGACCTGAGATGACCTATAACAAACACAAGGAAAAATTAGTTAAACAAGTTAGTTATTCAAAAAATAAATTTCCCCAGAATTAGTGTGTTCACATTCAGAACGCATCATACATGTCCATAGATAGTATTCACTTACTATGCTGATGAACTATTCTTCATCCATTTATAAATCATTTAAGGTACACAATAGACATTACAGTCAGTATACTATATTACAATATGGTGTGATTAGTTGTGTCTGATCTGACCGGACCCCGTCGCGCAGCGGAGGGGTTTTGTTCCGCCCTGAAGGGACTTAGTTTCCCAATAATGACCAGCATTCTATACATTATGCCGCTTATTACTGTACACGGCTACTTGCCAAAACGAAATAATAAACTCCCCACAATATGACTTTAGCCTACATAGCCTAGCCTATTTGTTACTGTTCATCGTGGCATTTGCTGAAACAAATAGTTCGCAACAACACACTGAACTTGAACATTCTTTAGAACACAGCTGATCAACCGTCTGCTTTCACTTTTGAAAGAAGTTCCAGTCCTTGCGTAATGATATGAAATACCTGAATTAGAAGCAGAAACTCCGTTGCCATTGACAGCGGTCATTATTTTTTTCAGAGGTCCTTTCCCAAGAAATAATGACCGCTAGAACTTTGGGAAATCCCATTCAAGTCAATGGAGCGTTCTACTTGCCTTGTGAAGAGCCGTGTAATAATACTCTGATAATGTTACTGTTTCTGCACTACAATGGTACCACACTGCACATAGCTGTACATACTGTACATATCTGTCTATATGGTTCATACTAAATATCCATATTTATTCTGTTTTTCTTATAATATATTCTGCTAATACACTGCATATATCTATATTATTCTTACTACTATTATAATGTTACTGCTACTACACTGCACATATCAGTACATGTTTTTCATACTACATAGCCATATTTATAGTTCTGTAAACCAACTACTGTTTGCACTGCATCATATATACAGTATATATATATATATATATATATATATATGGTGTCCCGTCTATGCACCACCTGTCTATATCACATTTCTTTTTCTGCTTTTTTGCACTTCTGGTTAGATGCACACTGCATTTCATTGTCTTTGTACTTGTACTCTGCACAATGACAATACAGTTGAATCTAATATAATCTAATCTAATCTAAAACACTAAAACATGTGCCATAGCTGTGATATCCAATTGTTATTTTGCATATTTACAAATAAGCCCCATTCAATGTTACATGATGAGTTTAAACTGGTCTATTTGAGTGTTGATAACATGAGACGCATGTGGGTGTAGGCTGTGAGCTCGCGCTCGAGTTCTTCAGTTGGCGATTATCTGGACTGAAATTAAATCAGACAACTCACAGAAGTTTGTCCATCTATTTTACAGGACACACTCAGTAAAGTATGTCACCCATGGTGTCAGCATGTACTCCATGTGTGTAACACACACACACAACTATAAACACACATATGCATACACTAACAAAATACAAACCATGGACCAGAAGTGTGTGTGTGTGTGTGTGTGTGTGTGTGTGTGTGTGTGTGTGTGTGTGTGTGTGTGTTTCCTTGATGGTTTCCACTTTCTGGGAGTGAGACTGCCTGGGTCATATTATTCTGGTAAAATGTAAGAGAAAAAGCCAGCAGCAGGTTCTGTAATTGAGTCACCTGACTCTTCCAGTCCCGACAGGAGAGTGTAATGATGATTTCCCCTGCCAGCCAGCAGGCAATTACCACAGGCAAAGTCTGAGCTAAAAGCACTGGGAGAGCTGCCATTAAGACAGCACCATGAGAGAGGGGAGGGAGAGAGAGAAAGAGAGAGGGGAGGGAGAGAGAGAAAGAGAGAGAGGGGAGGGAGAGAGAGAAAGAGAGAGAGGGGAGGGAGAGAGAGAAAGAGAGAGAGGAGGGAGGGAGAGTGAAAGAAGAGGTTCTTAAAGGGAGAAAGAGAGAGAGGAGGGAGGGAGAGTGAAAGAAGAGGTTCTTAAAGGGAGAAAGAAAGGCTGTTGCTATTCCAGGGGAGGGAAGAAAGCAAGTTGATGACAAAGATGATATATACTCATATTCTTTTCATCCTCCTGCCATCCATCTGAGAGAGGAGAGAGAGGGAGTGGGAAAGGATAATAATAAAAAAAAAAACAGACCCTGAAACTGTAAAACATTAGCAGATATGAGGGCTGCGTGAACTTGCACAGAGGCCAGTGGTGTTGTCGCTTTTTCTCTCCTGTCACTTTCTTTCTCATCCCTCCCCTCTAGCAATCCTCATTATGTTTTGGCAGCCTCCATTTTACCTCCTCCTCACACTCCTCTCTTACACTCTTACCCTCTCTCTCTCTCCTTTCCTCTCTCTCTCTCTCTCCCTCCCTCTCTCTTTCTCTCTCTCTCTTTCTCTCTCCCTGAGTGCTCCATGAGTCATGGCTAAGGTCTTCTACATTACTCCTCCTTCAACAGGACAATGGAGAGGCCAAGCCAAGGCTATTGACACACACCGCTGTTACAAGACAGACAGATCCAAAAACTCCCTCCGACTTCGAACCCGACACCAGCGTTTACTTCCCAGAACTCCAGGATCCACAGGCTCGGACCGGAGCGGGTGTGGGGCTCGGCTCCCAAGAATGTTTGTGTGCAAAGCCCAAGTTTAATTTCAATAAGTTGGCCCACTCGTTCCTGAGAAAACACATCAACACATCTCGCGGATGAGCTCTGAGGAGAAGCTTGTTTGAGATCAATCCTCATTGTATTGTTGATCTTGTTGATTAGTGGAGCCAACAACTGCCTTCACCTTTTAATTCAGTAAGTCACTGACAGCAATGTTTCATGAGACAGATGTAGGCCGTATAAGCACTCTCTATCTCTCTCTCTCTCTCTCTCTCTCTCTCTCTCTCTCTCACTCACTCACTCACACACTCACACACACACACACACTCACACACACACACACACACACACACACACACACACACCTTTCCAGACGTCTCCACATGTATCAAACATACAGTGTATCACTTTCACTCTCTTCCTCCATGGGGGTTGATGGGGGAGGAGATACCAGTCAAATTGTAAGCTCAGCGTTTTGGGCTTATCTCTGCTTACACTGGGGGTGAGTGTTCACCCTGGGCCTGTGGGGGAGGCACCAGAACCAACATCAAACGATCTGCCTCTCTCCTCTCTGCAAGCTCTCACACTGATAAGAGAGACAGACGGGGCTGAGAGATATTCTGATTACATTTTGCTGTAAAATACGGCAAACCTAATGGATATGTCATATTGTGCAATTACTTCCTAACCACATGCATCCAATGCTTTAGGAACAATAAAACTATGAAATCACCCATTCAGGAAGGAAGGAGAAAAGCTTTTGTGACTTGCGCGCACACGCGCACACACACACACACACGCGCACACACACACACACACACACACACACACACACACACACACACACACACACACACACACACACACACACACACACACACACACACACACACACACACAGAAAGAGGGAGGGAGGGAGAGAGGGAGATACACACTGTGAAGTGCTCTTCCATAGCAAGGGTGCATAACTCAGTGACCTAATGCGCAGTGGCAAAGATCAAGGCTGTAGTGAATAAACACTGCATTCTTTCCGATGTAACAGCACGACTGCTATACTCCCAACAGTTAACTGACCTTCATTTTACAGCAAGAGACACCCAGCACTAACCAGATCCCAAACTAAATCACACACATACCGTTCAATGTGCATTGTGTGTGTGTGGGGGCCGTTAACATTTATTGAACTGAAAGAGGAGACAGAGATGGATACGGATATGAATATGAAGTGACAAAAAGGCTCTTTGTTTGGCTTCCTTGTGTCCTGGAGGGAGATGGTCAGAGCTGCCGCAGCTTCAGCCACATAACGGCTGGCACATATGGGACAAACACTGTGCAAATCATCTGCCCATATGCTCGCCCACAGTGAAGAAAAAATCAACAACATCTGAAAAGCACATGGTTCCTCGTGCACTTAAGCCTATGCAAAGAATCCATACAACAGCACCACAATTCTTTACGGCTTGTTATATGAAATAAGAACACAGTGGGTATGGAAAGTGTTCAGCTGAACAACAGATATCATTCATTCTCGCAGCAAATGTTTTCAATACATTCTATTCTCGCCTACAGTATATTAGCCTGTTTTATTTCCAGTGCCATATGAAGCTGCTATATTGCGGTAAGGCTTCCAGTAATCAATATGGCATCAGTAAGGCTGAAAAACACTGCAAAATAGCCAGACTAGTTCAAGCCGATAGAAACCACTCCTTACAGCTGACATACTGTAGGCCTATGCAAAGGAGCATCTCTGAAAGGACAACACCGTGAACCTTGAAGCAGATAGGCCACAGTAGCAGAGGACCACATCGGGTGCCATTCCTGACAGCTAAGAACAATAAACAACTGAGGCAATAATTCACACAGGTTCACGAAAATTGGACAACAGAAGATTGGAAAAATGTTGCTTGGTCTGACAAATCGGTCTGACAAGTCGGCGACATTCGGATGGTAGGGTCAGAATTTGATGTAAACAACATAAACGCACTGGTTCATTCTGCCTTATATTCAATGGTTCAGGCAGCTGGCGGTGGTGTGATTCGGTTGTTAAGACCGATGTCACGGGCCACAACGTTTTAGTGAGGGTAAAGTGAGTAGTAAAATGACAATCTCTCTGAATAGCGGAATTTTTATTTTATTTTACTGTCTATGGAGAAAAATAAGCGGCTCTAAAAGCCATTGGACCCAGAAAGAGAATTATCAGCCCATTATTGCATCATGACTTAATAACCGGATGGTGTGGGGGGTACAGCGGGGGAAATAAGTATTGAATGCATCAACATTTTTTTCAGTAAGTATACTTCCAGTGAGGCTATTCGCATTAAATTTCAACCAGATTTACTCAGGAAATCCACACTTATACAAAAATCCAAACATTAAAGTCCACAAAATAAAGTTATGTGCAATAAAGTGGAATGACATAGGAAAAAAGTATAGAGTTTGGGTGACTAGATAGATACAGTAGATAGATACTTTATTGATCCACAGGGGAAATTCAAGTGCTATGCTACCCATATGTGACTATGTGGGTAGCAGCGGCCATTTTAGTGGTATGCTAAAGGAGCCGCCATTACCGTGATTCACACAATTCTTAGCGATTTTATGACACAGTCCCGAGCTCTATTGAACACGCCTGCTGAAATGTCTTTGAAATACTTTGAAGAAAAGCCTTTGTTTGTATTGACAGCTTCAAGGCATATCCTGTATGACAAAACTAATCAGTCACAGTATTCAGGTGTAGATGTTGGCCCATTCTTCTAAACAGATAGTCTTCAATTGGATTTAAGTCAGGGCCTTGATTTCCTTTCTCTGAAACCAATTGAAAATTTCCTTTGCTGTATGCTTTGGATCATTGTCTTGCTGGAAGGTCTACCCACGTCTCATCCTCATCATGCCTTGTCTCATCCTCATCATGGTGAATGGCAAGATTCTCCCAGAAAAAAAACTGCTTTATTCATCATTCTTTCAACTGTATTAAGTCTGCCAGTACCATGAGATGAAAACAGGCCCACACCATGATGCCTCCATCTCCAAACCTCACTGTTGGTATGCCATTTTTAGGGTGATGTACAATGCCATTTCTCTTCCAAACATAGTGACATGAATAACATCCAAAAAATTAAATTTTGCTTTCGTCTGACCAGACTACATTCTCTCAGTATTGTCCACATGTTTTTCTTCAGTAATGGAGTCGTGCTGGGTGAACGTGCATAGAGGCCATGGCGGTGGAGTGCATTACCTATGATTTTCTCTGTAACAATTGTACCTGCTGCCTCCATGTCTTTCTGGAGCTTTCTCCGAGTGGCCCTTGGCTCTTGGGCTATTCTTCTGACTATCCTTCTGAGCCCCTGATCAGAAATCTTGCGAGGAACTCCTGTGCGTGGCTGGTTGATGATGCAGTGATGCTCCTTCCATTTGTACATTATATTATATTATATTAATTTGCACAGATAGGTTTTCCTCCATCTTCCCTGGAAAATGGCTAGTGCAAGACAACCAGAATTGTTTGTGTGGACTGATAGTGAACAGTCAACTGTAAAACGAATAAACTTAATTTTTACGGTTTGTGAAGGGTGCAGTCCCGTCCTTTATTTGGCTAACGTAGGTACAAATAATCTCCTTTACTTTCTTTGGTTGTAGGATTCACATTAGTTTTGGCTATCACCGCAAGTGCAAAGGCTACTAAACGCTACCCAAGTTCTAAGCTATTCCGTCACCACATTTTTAATATTGCTATAATACCTTAGACTACAAATTCATTTATTTATGTTGTAAGACATGTAAAATAAATGAATGACACCGGCACTACTCACAAATTAATTTAAACTTACACCGCACTTCCCTAATAACTTCTGACTAGTTCTCTCGTGTAACTGACAGTAGCTAGAATGCATCAAGAAAACACAGGGAAAACACTGTTCAGTCCACCAAGTCATGATAAGCTATTGTCGCTGTGCAGCACCCGTTGTGATATTTATCTGTAATCGTAGGTAATGTCATGAATGAAAACTAGTATTGTTAGGCAAGTGTCGAGTCCAGGGCAGCTGAGGTGTGGCGATGACATCATCAATACGCAAGTATGCGGTTTCGCTGTCCAAACGAACTCGCAAGGGCTACGTTTTCAGATTTTTCCATCCTGGGACCAGGTTTCAAAAAACTGCGGTTTTGGGCAGTGCGTTTACAGGATTCGTTTGGACGATCGGCCAAGACGATGCAAAACCTGTGCGTTTAACCCAAAAAGCGTCTCCGTGTGGACGGGACCTAAGTCTCGCTGCACCTGAGATGACCAGGCGATTCAAGGTCTTCCCGGGGGGGCGAAATGCTGTAGTGAGCACTCACTTCACCTGATCTTCATCGCCTAGGCATCCAAAAAATGTGTTAGCCTGTTTATAAAAAAAAGTTGTTTGTCACAATATTGTGATGGATTAGTTTTCTAGCAATAACACAATACCATAGATAGCAGAGGCTGATGCAGGGGTGAGTCTCCAGTCAGTCCTTGGCGGCTTGTGGGGACTAGAATGTGTTATTGCACCTCAGTGCAGGGACTCGTGAGGCGGCTGTGATGTCTAAAAGTGGCGGCGATAGCAAGTGTGAACGCTAAAAGCTGCCTCTCAGCCACGACGTGCGAAGAGGAGGGTGACAGGTGCCGCGTCGCCCCCTCCCACTCTTCATCACCGCCCTTTCTGCACACCCGCACCGGGAGTGCCACACATGCACACAGTCTCATGGAGGCCTCGGATGTGACAGTAAATAGCACTGCAAGAAATAGCGCTGCTAGCAACTACCAGGAACAATGCAGCTGTCAGGCTCAACTATAAACAATGCAACTACCAGGGGCAGCTAAAAGCATTCAGAGGCATCTTTAGGATCTGTTAACAACAACACTACAGCTACATTTTTAGAAAATAAGGCCGTTTTTTTATTTTTTAGATAAGGTCTTTAGGAGCCTTTGTTTCTTGTTTGAGCTCTGTGAGCTCCCATATGTCCCCAGAGCGCTGTAGCTGCTGGATGTAGCAACTTGAGCTAGGTAAAAAGGATTGTTTTCGGAGGGGGGGGGGGTTCGTACCGACAGTAGCCTAGGCTACTCTGTGACCTCAAGAAACGAAGATGATCAATGTGAAAACTCTCTGTATTTCTCCTTTAAGCAATCAAAACCTGAAATTTCAGAGTGGCTTTTGAAAAAAATATATTACCCAGAAAAGTTTTTGTGAAGTCTTTTGTACTGTAATTAGGAAACTCTACAATTGGTCCTTGCTGCTTGCATCTTGACTGTATCATAAGGTGTTACAGTGAAAGCTACTCTGTGTTAGCCTGAACGCCAGCCTGAATTTGAGGAGCACGCTTGAGTTGATACTGTTTGAAAAAGCCTGTCGCTAGAGAAGCTAGATGATTAGATTAGGCAATCATGTCTGTTGTACAAGATATTGCCAGCGCAAAAACAAACAGAAAACAGTGATTGGGCCAGTTGTCGAGTAGAAGGATATTTTTGGCTATGCAAAGGCATTTTTTCAGTTGCAACACATCCCATACTCACATCCCAATGGAGCAATAGAATTGACTCTTTGTAGTATAATAGATATTTTGAATTCCATGGCAGTCTCACTGAGATTGCCTCAATCATTAGCTGCCCCATCGCTGGGATGAGAAGCAGTCATGCGTGCCAGGCTTGAAAATCCCTGTTCCAGGGTGTGTGTGTGTGTGTGTGTGTGTGTGTGTGAATGGATATGCGTGTATGGATATATGTGTGTGTGTGTGTGTGTGTGTGTGTGCGTGTTGTGTATAATAAACAGCTTGCCCCCCCCCCTCTTTCCTCCGCTGTCTCATGCATGCATTCCCAACTCATCACGGAAGCCTGCTCCACTGTGCTCCGCTCCGCTTGCGTCTGCTGGTGAAGGAAGGCCCCGCGCCAGCACGCATCAGGCCTCTGTACTGCGCCGCCCAGACTCTTCTGGGAGGCCTGCTGGAAGTGGTGTCACAGCTCAGGCATGCTCACTTGGCCGTCTTTTGAAGAATCCCATTTCTCTCTTCTCTCTCTCTTCCTCTTTCTCAATGTCTCTCTCTCTCTCGATCGCTTGCTTGTGTGTGTGTGTGTGTGTGTATCAGGGTTGTGCACAATTCGAATTGCAATTCTGCTTCCTGTTTGCTACCTCAATTGAAATGCAAGTGAAATTCAAGAATTGAATTGGAATTTAAGAGCCAGTTTCAATTCAGTTCTGGAATTTTGTACAAGCCTGGTGTGTGTGTGTGTGTGTGTGTGTGTGTGTGTGTGTGTGTGTGTGAATGTGGGTTTGTAGAAAGTAGAGGCATAGAGAGATGAGTAGAGCATATGAGTGATGGAAGTGGGGAGGTGAAACAGAAGAGAGCGGGAGAGCTGTGGTGTGAGGTGGGGTGAGGGGATAAATGAGGGGGAGGGGTGATATCTGATATTGAAGAGAGCCCTCTCTTCCCAGTGTGTTTCTTGAATACTAAATAAATAATCCTCTTCCTCAAGGTCTTCTGGTATGTGCATATTGTGTGTGTGTGTGTGTGTGTGTGTGTGTGTGTGTGTGTGTGTGTGTGTGTGTGTGTGAGGAGGAAAACTGTGCAGTATACAGTACGAGTGTGTTATTGTGTATAGGTCTGGACGTGTGTGTGTGTGTGTGTGCATATACTTGTATGTGTGAGCAGGATCTAACTAATCCCTTTCCTGCCCAGAGGCAAGGCTCAATCTTCAATAACATCTGTGCTTCTTTGAAAAAGATCATATAGCATATAGTCTGCCCTCTCTTTCCCTTTTCCCCTTTCATGTGAATGATATTTCCTTTCACCATTGCTTTCACTCTTTACTTCCTTTTTTTCTTCAGTGGAGTCTCTCTCTCTCTCTCTCTCTCTCTCTCTCTCTCTCTCTCTCTCCCCAGGTCCCTGTCTCCATGTTTTATCATGTTAATAGCTGTATGTCCAGCCATAATGGGAGTATTCTGTGGAGCTTCCTGCTCAGGGGTCAGAGGTCAGCTGTGATTAACACCCACTAGCCTCCACCCATCCCCGCCAACCCTCCACTGTCTCCAGGCAACGTCCATCTCTGTCACCATGCATTCTGTGCTCATAATGGCATGCTAATTAATGATACTGTCTCTGGACACTGACAACTCTCTCTCAGACACACACACACATGGAGGGGGGAAGGGGGGCATTTGAATGTTTTCTTACAGGGAGGTGCATGTGCTCACAGCTGAAGCAGATTTGAAGAGCAAATGTGTATGCACTGCACTGCATCGTCTTGTATTCAGAGCCTCATGCAATTTTAATCACATATGACACACTCTAAGGGCAGGAATAAAACAGGGACATACCACATTACAATGTGTACACACGCACACACACACACACACACACCCCTCTCCAGACCTCTGCATGTGGAGACATGCAAAATATAGCTCACTTGAGCAAACATACAGTGTATCACTTTCACATTCTCCCTCCATGGGGGTTGATGAGGGAGACACACACACACACACACACACACACACACCATCAAGGACCTATAGCAGAGATTAACACATATGCCTCACAAGGCTCATACATAGCTGCATGCCTTGTCAAATTTGTCACTCACTCACCACCAGTTGCTGTTTCTCCTCTTCAGCCTCACAAGCCCACGTACGATCCCCAAATAACATGAGGCTTTATTGGTATATATGCTGTATTGCAGCAACAACAGTTTCAGCCTTTCACAGTATTAGCCACTGTAACAGGGAGACTACACCAGGTGCACAACTGAAGCGCTCCATTCTCGTAGCGTAAAAATCTACTTTTTAGAAAGACTGTTCCAATTTTTTCAAACGTACGGGCCGCTATCACGTCTGGTGTAGCCATTTCAATTGAGCAAAGTGGAAGCTTGTTGTTGCGGCAGACGCAACGTGAACGGAACACTTCAGTTACGCGCCAGGTGTAGTCTCCCTGTAATAGTGATTTCTGTCCCCAGAGGAGGTGAAAAGGACCAAGTGCTTAGATGTGCTTAAGGCCCTGAGCAAACCCTGTGAGGAAACTGCTAGTCAGGAGGTGGGCAGCCCTGTGTTTAAAGAGTCTACAGCCTTGTCCTCAGATAAGTTTACATTTTACAGTCATTTAATGTACGAGTGATGTATGCGTCTGGAGGGCTGGAAGTATGGACCCCCCCCCCCCTGCCCCCTCCCCCCCCATCCTGCCCCCTCC